>NC_039251.1:2267616-2301901 GCF_003368295.1 Carassius auratus
GTTTGGCTGTTTTCAAGACAATACAGTCCATCAAATCTGAACATGGTGTAAAGTGAATCTATAGCTATTTTCAGTTAGTGATAATAATATGAATTATGATACGTGATCCCTGACCCTCGTGGATGATGTAAAAGTGTCCTGTAGATGTCTCTGAGGTCAGATCTGTGTCCATCATCAGGCCACGCTTCTGGAGCCTGCTGAGACACACACACACACACACACACACACACACACACACACACACAGAGACACACAGAGACACACACAGAGAGAGAGAGAGAGAGAGAGAGAGAGACACACAGACAAACAGAGACACACACACACACACACACACACAGAGACACACACAGAGAGAGAGAGAGAGAGAGAGAGAGAGAGAGAGACACAGACAAACAGACACACACACACACACACACACACACACACACACACACAGAGAGAGAGAGGGACACAAATACACTCTTTCAGTTCAGCGGCTCTCATCTCTCAGAGAAATCATTCAGAACACACATCTCAGTGTTTCTTTTATCACACTTGATCGTTTTCTTCTGTAGATGTCAGTCTCTAAGAGCAGACCGACTGTCAGGTCTGAGAGTTTGGGCTTTACAGTCGAGAGAAAAGAAAACATCTAAAAGGCACGGTTACGTGTTTCACTTTATCAGTTTGTCTCAATAGATTTAACGTTACATATTTTTAAAAGCGGAGTTTTTCTCCTACACTGAGCTATAAATCTCCACTTCTGCAGTATTTCACAGTTTTATTCCTGTCTGTATCCTGAAGGTTTTTACACAGGGATTTGTTTAAATGTCATTCGCTTGATTATATAACGTTACATGTTTAACGTTACTCCCCAATAATTGTGGAAATATTGTTTTCTATCTATTCTAAGTATTTTCTTGAATTATAGAGTGACAAAAAATAGACAACGTTACCATAATTTCCCTCAGTAAAAACATTTGAATCTAATATCAAGAACAAAATCAAACGATAATTATTTATCTGTCCATAACATGAAATAAAAACTAGCTTTAAAAGCACAACGATTCCGCTCAGAGTGAAACGCTCGTTAAAGTCACTCATTCTGATAAACACACAGAACACGGACAAACACTGAACGAGTAAACTCACCGGCTTCCTCTTCTGGAGATATTTCTGCTTCAATATTTCGATTCTTTCGTCGAGATCGGAGTCAGATTCGTTATTCATCTTCTTTCAAAACAGCCGCTCGTCTCTAGTAAACACTGCTGCCACCGGAAGCGGACGCGCTGCGCTCGCGCGTCAAAATAAAAGTCACCACAATGTCACATCAATGATTACTATCGTTGTTCTAACATTAATATCAGCTTCTGTGTGATTCATATTTATTAATATTATTATAAAGTATTCATATCTATTTGAAAATAAATACGTTTTGTAGATAATAAGCACAATAAATGAAATAATACAAAATAAAAATATGTAAATGTACAAATTGAAACAAACAAATGTATTAAAATAAATGTGTTTAGAGAAATAAGTAAACAAAAAAAATGATAAAAAAAAGTACATAAATAAATCTAAATGAAATTGTACAATTTATGTCACTTGCAACAAACTAACTGTGCTCAATGTCTGCCAGAGTCTCTGACATGATCGTGGGAAGAGAATGAAACACATACACAGGAGATGAGTTCATAGTCATGGTAAAGTTTATTTAGGATGCACAAGCAAATGTATACTCAAGAGTTAACACCTCTGCACGTAATTATACCTTACTTTTAATACTTCCTTTAACACTGAGCAATTACTAGGACAACACCTTTAAAGTATCAGCAGTGATTGACACTAAAGAGGCGTATCAGAGGAGAATTACAGACTCTCTGACATGGTTTTTTCTCCATTCTGTCACCGATCGGGTTTTGGTTCCTTGCCGCTGTCGCCTCTGGCTTGCTTAGTTGGGGTCACTTCATCTACAACGATATCGTTGACTTGATTGCAAATAAATGCACAGACACTATTTAAACTGAACAGAGATGACATAACTGAATTCAATGATGAACTGCCTTTAACTGTAATTTTGCATTATTGACACACTGTTTTCCAAATGAATGTTGTTCAGTGCTTTGACGCAATGTATTTTGTTTAAAGCACTATATAAATAAAGGTGATTGATTGATTGATGCATTAAACATGCATTCAGAGGATCTGTTGTATCCTGTTGTAGCAAACTGATTGGGAGAACTACCAAAACCAAAAGTGATTGCAGATCCATTTTTGCTTTTCAGAATTTACTTCATCACCATGCATAACTACAAATCTCCCACTGTGCCCCTTAATCAGGGAGTGCCACAGGGCTCAGTTCTAGGGACATTATTATTTATCATTTATATTATGCCCCTCAGAGAAATTATTCGCCACCATAGTTTTCAGTACCACTGCTTTGCTGATGATATTCAGATGTATACTTCTTACTGACCTGACTCTATTCAACAGACTGCTACTCTATTGTCATGTGTCACCGAGTTAAAAACCTGGCTTAGCTACAACTCAACTCAAAACAGAATCTGTTCAACCAATATTAATGGTCATTATATGTTTCTTCTTATAGTGTAATGGTTTAATGCAGTATCTGACTGTTTACTGTATCTGGCTGTCTGTATTATTACTATGGTTTGCAACTGCAACCACAGTCCATCCTACTGTCCATCTATGTACAGTATGTATTGCTTTTGTCATTGTGAAGCGTCCTTGAGTTTGGGAAAGGCTCTATACAAATTAAACTTATTATTATTATTATTATTATTATATATATATATATTTGGGTTTGGCTGTGAACATCCAAAGCTACAGATAGATGTGCCTTCATTTCTCAGTAGACTCTAAGCTCAAACTGCTTTATAAACATATAGTGAAAGTGAAAGTGAAGTGACATTCAGCCAAGTATGGTGACCCATACTCAGAATTTGTGCTCTAAATTTAACCCATCCGAAATGCACACACACAGAGCAGTGAACACACACACACACACACACACACACACTGTGAGCACACACCCGGAGCAGTGTTCATCATTTATGCTGCGGCGCCCGGGGAGCAGTTGGGGGTTCGATACCTTGCTCAAGGACACCTAAGTCGTGGTATTGAAGGTGGAGAGAGAACTGTACATGCACTCCCCCCACCCACAATTCCTGCCGGCCCGAGACTAGAACCCACAACCCTTCGATTGGGAGTCCAACCCTCTAACCATTAGGCCACGACTTCCCCTATATAGAATGAGTTGAGACAGGTCCATCAGCTTTAGGAGGCACAGCTGAGGAGAAAAGCACGTAAGATGTTAATAATGTTAATAATGGGAGTAACTTATATTAAACTTTAACCATCAGCAGAGGTTCACACAGAACAATGGAGGTTTCTGAAATTAGTTGATCTGACACAGAATGAGCCAGTAATGTTGTGGCTGAAGTAGCAAGATAAGATCAAAATATGTGGTTTCACAGACAGACAGGTCTTAAGCCATAGTTTAATTAGGGCATTGAAGTCATTTTTCATAAACTTGCTTTAGAAAACAGATTACTGTGTGCATCTTGAGCCAGAACAAAGGCTCTGGTGTATTTAAAGATCAATTAGTGCAGGTTTCTTTCAGTTGCACAGTTCAGACTTACAGACCTAGACCTAAGCCTTGTCTGTGACATCAGGGGAATATTAATGTTAATAAAGTTTTCTCACCTCCCCCAGATCTGATCTTGATCTCGGTCTCTTTGGTGACCTCCAGCAATCGCTCTTGCATTTTAGAAAGCAGCAGCTCCACATTGGAAAAGTAGGCTTTTGGATTTTTAGAAATGTTGGAAAGATCTTCAGATTTTTCGGATATGTATTTTGGGTAATTCTACACAAAGAATACAAATATTATATCAAAAGCCTACATACAAAAAGATGCTGAAACATAGATATAATCAAGCAGATTTCTCAACAATACATTTTCCTTCAAAACTAATGAACTGTTTTTTGTTTAGTTTTTTTAGATAAGAGTTTTGATAAATCCATCTGTTGATCATCATCGTCTGAGTTAGTTTGCAGTACCTGCAGGAAGTGAATGTGGTCTTCAGTGGTCAAGAGCTGACCGAGCTCAGACTCCTTCATCCTGAGGTCAGAGATCTTCAGCTGGACTTTCTCCTGAAGTCCTTCGATGCGACTGAGTTCATCTCTCTGTCGCTCTGTGATCAGTTCTTTCACACGGACGCTTGTTTTCTGAACGGAGGACAGCACTTCACTGAAGATGCGCTCACTTTCAGAGACTGCCGTCTGCGCTGAACACTGGTCCACAAACAACACTCTTCAATCAACACATCCTTGTTTCTCACAGACTAACAAACGCTTCTCAGGTGTTTCTTCAGAAATAGATGTCTCCTGAGGATGCAGTCAGTACTCACTGTGATGGACTCTTCTGCCTGCTTTAGCTCTTTCAGATCCTTCTCTCTGTCTCGGACGTTCTGCTGAAACTTCTCACGGGTTTCCATTAACTTTCCCTGGACTCAGACAAGAGCAGATAAAGCTTTTAGACTTTTAGATTAAGATACACATCATCAAGTGAAGGAAATAAATGGAATAATCCCTATCCGCAAATGGGACTCTGACACACACATACTGAATTAAAGGGACAGTTCAACCAAACATTAAAATTCTGTTATTTATTACTCCCCCTCATGGGTGACACATATTAAGATATTTTTAATGAAATCCGAGAGAAGAACTTTTTTTAAAAAGTCATTATTTTTGTTTTAATTGCACACAAATAGTATTCTCATAGTTTCATAACATTATGGTAGAAACACTGATGTTGCATGGACTATTTTACCAATGTCCTTGCTAGCTTCCTGGGTCTTAGCATTGCTGTCTATAGGCTCAGAATCATAAAGCTCTCGGATTTCATCAGAATATCTTAATTTTGGGGTTTGGAACAACATGAGGGTGAAAGTAGTAAAATCATTTCTCAATTAAATTATTTTCTCATGAATCTGAAACACCAGAAGCTCACACAAAACAATGACATACAATAAAACTGCACTAAAAAAGACAGCAAACAGCTCCTCTGTCCATCTTGTTTTACAACCCTCTCCCTCATTGACTCTGACTCACACTTTTCTCCCCCAAAAGCAAGAATATCATGTCACGTGTTATTTCTTGTGAATATGATGTTTTTTCCACTTCATGTTTGATATCATTTTAAAGGTCTCTGCACGATTGGTAAAATGGTCTCAATTTCACAGTAGTCACTTGTATTATGAGAAACACTGAAAATATTTTGTAGAATTGTGTTCTACTGAGGAAGGGGTGTGTGGCATTTTAGGGTCTAAAGTAGTTTAAGGAAGTGGTTCTTTTAATTGTGTTCACAGAGTGCTGTATCCAAGCATGTTAACAGAAAGTTGAGTGGAAGGAAAAAGTGTGGAAGAAAAAGATGCATATCCAGCTTTTTGTAGATGCTGATTTCATTTTCCATCAGGATCTGGCACCTGCCCAGACCGCCAAAAGCACCAAACGTTGGTTAAATGACCATGGTGTTGGTCACCAGACCTGAACCCCAGAGAGAATCTATGGGCTATTGTCAAGAGGAAGATGAGAAACAAGAGACCAACCAATGCAGATGAGCTGAAGGACACTGTGAAAGAAACCTGGGCTTCCAGACCACCTCAGCAGAGCCACAAACTGATCACCTCCATGCCGCGCTGAACTGAGGCAGTAATTAAAGCAAAAGGAGCCCTGACCAAGTATTGAGTACATGTACAGTAAATGAACATACTTTCCAGAAGACCAACAATTCACTGAAAATGTTTTTTTTATATATTGGTCTTATGAAGTATTCTAATTTGTTGAGATAGTGAATTGGTGGGTTTTTGTTAAATGTGAGCCGAAATGATCACAATTAAAAGAACCTTCTGATTTCTGACTGTCACACTGGCTTACGTTACAGATTTCGTGATTATAGAAAGAAATACACTTTTAATTTTTTTGCTAGCAGGCTGCAGCACTTAAATGTATTCTAATTATATATAAAATCATATATTTATGTAAAAACTGAACAGTCACTCGGTGTTTTTCTAACGTTCACACACTCAAGAAAAATCTGTTGTTTAAAAAAACTGCACATTTGAACGTTCAACGTTCTTGAAATTTTTTAGCTGGCTAAAGGTCCTGTCCGGTGTTGTGCCCAATTTTGACCCCCTGCCAATACTAGGGGGTTGAAATTGGGCACAACACCTGTTCCGGTCTCATGAAAATGCGTTAAAATAGTACACCAAATATAAACAGAAAATCGTGGTATTACGCAGAAATTGACTTTGGTGTGTATGATACAGATGGGTTTGGCGTGCATGTAAAACGCAGTTTTCGCGTGCATATGATACGCATCTACCACACAAACCTAATTATACTCATTGCATATCATATGCACGCATATGCAGTCCATTTCTACGTGTAAACAGTAGGCCAAATCGAAACATGGACTCTACGCACAAATATCTACGCACTTTCACAAGATCGGGTTGGATCGTCGGTTATCAATCAGAGAAGATCTACCTGTCTGTCTGCTCTTTCCTCTGAAGCTGAGACGCTGTCGTGCTCCTTGTGTTCATGTATAGCACACAGCACACAGACACACTTCTGATCAGTGCGACAGAACACATCCAGCAGTTTCCCATGAAGAGAGCAGGTTTTGCTCTGAAGATCCGTGACTTCGGTCAGAAGGTGTTTTCTCCATCCGTGGAGATCATTGTGTTTCTCCAGGTGATTTCTGCAGAATGAGGAGACACAGGTGAGGCAGGATTGCACCGCTTTGGTTCTTCTGGAGGTGCAGGAATCACAGCTCACTTCATGTGCTTCAGCATCTTCCTCATCCTCCTCCTTTGGTCTCATCTTCATCAGTTTCTCAGAAAGATCCTTCATCTGCAGCCAGTCAGTGATAACAGGTCTGTTGGGAAAAGTGTGTTTGCACTGAGGACATCTGCACACATCTTTATCCCACAAACCTGTAATGCATTCCTTACAGAACATGTGTCCACAGGGAATAATCGCTGGATTTTTAAAGAAATCCAGACAGACGCAACAGATGAGAGATTCCCGATCGTCCGCCATATTTCAGTCTTCCCCATATAACAGAAAAGAGGTTTCTTCTGTTCGGAAACAGTGACTCACTCTATGGAGTCAAAACAATGCCACACACACTTGCAAAATAATTTAAGTATTGCAAAATATTGCAAAAAAAAAAAAAAAAAAGCCAACGAAAATGAAGGTATTGAGAAAAAAAATGAATGTGATTGCAAACAAAAATAAGTAATTCCAAAGGAAGATTAAATATTGCAAAAATTTACCTTGGCTAACAAAAATAATTTCTTATAAAGTTTATCAAATAACATTCTAAAGATATATCGAGAATGTAGATCTAAGAAAATTTCTCTCAGGGTTATGACGTGACATTCAGCCAAGTATGGTAACCCATACTCGGAATTTGTGCTCTGCATTTAACCCATCCGAAGTGCGTGCGCACACACACACACACACACACACACACACACACACACACACACACACACACACACACACACACACACACACACACACACACACACCTGTCAGCCTGGGACTCGAACTCACAACCTTTCGATTGGGAGTCCGAATCTCTAACCATTAGGCCACGACTTCCCTTATGAGAATGTCTATCAAATATAATTGAAGTAAGATGTTCCATAAACATTATTTGAAGAATGTTTTGTCCTAATATTTTTAACTCTTCAAACGCTAGTGAAAGTTGTGAGAATGTTCTGTTAGCGGCTCCAGTATCCTGTGTTTCCAGATTAACTCTTCGTCTTGCAGTTGATTGTATAAACCTCCAGAGAAGAGCAATAAATCCTCTTATACAATAAAAAATCCCCCAAAATGTCTTTGTTAAATTAAGTTTTTATATGTTTTTCATGCCCTTTAATTTGAGTATAAATGTAGTTGGAGTCCCTGTATTTCGATAGACGGTTTTTGCTAAATGTCTCATGAAAACCGACTTTTGACAGATATCTGAAAGTAAAAAACAAGAGCACCAAGAACAAGTCTGAAGTTTGAACAGCTTTATTTTCCGATCGTGAGACACTGACAGTCTGTCAAGGTTTTTTTGAAGGAATCTGCCAGACCTCGAGTCGTAAACTTGGCACCAAACTGCTGAACTTCAGCATCTCCGTCTGTGGGAATATGAGCACAGTATGAGTAAATTAACTGTGAGACGAGATGTGATCTGTGGAGGTTTAGCAGTTTCTACCTGAGGGGTCTTCAGCCGTCCAGGACACTGCGAATATTTTATGCATATTTAAAACATATGTTTTTTCTTTTTACAGCATGAACTGGGTTTTTTGTTTGAAATTGGGTCAATTGCACAAGGATTATCAAATCTATACATGAAAAACTTCTTATTGGTTATGATTTCAGTATGTTACGGAGAAACAATTACCCCAAAACAATGTATGACTTCTGCAAAATTTCAAGAATTCAAGAATGTTTAATTTGACTGCACTTTTACACAGACAAATGTAAAAAGCTGCTTCTAGCAAGGAAGTGACTGGATATCTACATGATTAACTGCTTCATCATCATCATCACTGTTCTCTTCCTCTCTGTGATTTTGTGTCTCTATTGCAGCTCCAGCATCTATAAAAATAAACATAGAGAAAAGATAACCATAACATCCTTATTAGCAGTATTAGCGTGCTACATATCTCAGTAACATACCATGATCACCGACTGCATCAGGATACAACTTTCCTTTCAGAGATCTGACAGCTACTTCAAAATCTTCATCTAAGCGAGAGAAACACAGCTAGAGGTTAACACGGGTTAATGCATGCTTTGAGCTGTGGGGCATAAAGAGACAAGAAACCAGAAGACTGTGTGTTTCTAGGGTTGGGTATCGTAATTTGATCAATTCAGATTCCTATTCAGATCGATTCCCAATTTTGATTCCAATGTGGTTAAAAAAGGGTTTAGTGCTCTTACGATTTAGTGCTCAGATCTCGCAATTCAACATTAAAATCTCACAATTCAGTCATTATATTTAGCAAATCAGGCACAAACAAGCTTCTACATAATTGAAGGAAACAATTTTTCTAATTAAAAGTTTGCCTTCCTCCTGATAAAACTGTGAATATTACGGTCACCTGTCTCAGGTGTCTCTGCTCCAGTGAATGAAGCGGCCGCTGCTTCTTCAAAGCGTTTCTTGAAAGCGTCTGCCGTCTCCTGCAGTTTAAACCGTGCTGCTAATGTCTGAACGCTGCCGTCTCCATCAGCGAAATCAAGAGCGCTCCATGTCCACGCTTTCTCAGACGCTTTCATCGGCTCCAGCTTCATGTTTGGAGTGATCCAGTGGTTTGCACACAACTTCAGGACCTTCTCTCTCCTCATCACGAGTCTTGCACGTCTGCTGTCGTTGTTCTGAAGTATTTTAAGCTCACCTACGCCTCTTTCCTTCCACTGCGGTGATTCTTTGTCATAGCGATATAGTTTGGCTCTGTGACTGAAAACCACTTGCTCATTCTCCTCTCCAGTCGAGATCTCAACCAGATCAGGTAACAGCACAACCGGCTTATA
The DNA here is from genome assembly GCF_003368295.1 of Carassius auratus. Taxonomy (NCBI): domain Eukaryota; kingdom Metazoa; phylum Chordata; class Actinopteri; order Cypriniformes; family Cyprinidae; genus Carassius; species Carassius auratus. The sequence goes on from NC_039251.1 coordinate 2,277,217, forward strand.
GTACTCTTGGGTTTCATGTTTACATCTTTCTTCTTCATGAGCTGAGCCAGAAGCCTCCACAGATGTGGATATAAGGGGAACGTGCTGGAAACTGAAGGTAAATTCTGCCACTGATTCCCCAAAACTGAAAACATCCTTCTGGTCCCGCTGAGCAGGACCTGGAGAGGACTTTATCTGGACTGTTGCTGAAATGTCGTTTCAAAGATGGAACAAGTTATTTGAAGAAAGATTGTAAGGACAAACACAAAATAGTGAATCAATACAACCAGGAACATGTATTAAGAAAGTAAATAAGGTCAAATCTGATGTTATCTTGATGTTATCACCCCTCATGTCATCCAAGATATTCATGTCTTTCTTTCTTCATTCGCAAAGAAATTAATTTATTTTTCAGGAAAACATCCAGGATTTTCTCCATATAGTGTGCTTCAATGGCGATCAATGTATTGAAGGTTAAAATACAGTTTTAATGCAGCATCAAAGGACCCTACACTTTTTAAATGCTAGATATGGCTGTCCACGCTTTTATTACTTCACGATTAGATTACTGCAACTCACTATATAGCGGCATTTCAAAGTCGCAAACTACTCGCCTACAGCTGGTCCAAAATGCCACTGCTAGATTTCTCCAAAATAGTTGTAAATGTGACCACATCAGCCCCATACTGAGGGCCCTACACTGGCTGCCTCTTCAATTTATAATCGAGCTTCTGCATTTCTATACTCCCACTAGACGTCTAAGATCCAGTGACCACAATCTCCTTGTAGTTCCTCAGTCCAGACTAAAACGTAGAGGGGATAAAGGTTTTCTGTTGTTGGGCCTCGGTTAAGAAACAATCTTCTGCTTGGGATTATCCATTCTTCAGTCTCTTTTAAAAACACACTTTTTTGATCTGGCCTATTAATATCCCATTATTCTTCATTGTGATATGGTCTTGTTTATCTCTCACTACTTTGGTATTAAATTCATGTTTTCTTCTTTCTGTTTTATGTGTTTATGGTTGGCTTTTAATGTTTAGCACTTTGGTCAGTCTTGTGGCTGTTTTTCAATCCATTGAGCTCCACTGAAGTCCACTATATGGAGGAATATACTGGAATATTTTCCTCAAAAAACGTAATTTCTTCACGACTGAAGAAAGAAAGACTTAGATGTCTTGGATTATGATGGAGTGAGTAAATGATCAGAATTTTGTTTATTCTGGAAGTGAACTGATCTTTAAATATCAAGATGTTACCAGGGTTATTATTATTATTAGCAAAAAAAAAAAAATCCCCCCAAATGAATAATACATTTTATACACATATTAACAAAAAACTAATTGACTAAATTTTTTACTTAAAATGAAAAAAATGAAAAAATAATTTAATATTTTAAAATAGCCTAAATAGCCTGACCTAATCTAGAAGAGACACGGGAACGGAGAGTTTACTGAAGTCTTCTCACCTTCTCCAGATCTGATCTTGATCTCGGTCTCTTTGGTGACCTCCAGCAATCGCTCTTGCATTTCAGAAAGCAGCAGCTCCACATTGGAAAAGTAGGCTTTTGGATTTTCATAAATGTTGGAAAGATCTTCGTATTCTTTAGACATGGATTCTTCACAGTCAGATGGATAATTCTACAGATTACAAATAATGCAGAATAAAGAAAATACGTTCCGAACTAAAATCTTCGACATTGATTGTAAACTTTGTCAATATCCTAAATTCAAAAATACACTGAAAAGTAAATACGATCAAGCATGATCAAGGAGCAAGTGTTGTTCTTTTCTAAACTGAAGAAATGATAATTTTAATAGCTAAAATAAGTTTTTGTTTGTTCCTCTGAAGGTAAGTGTGTGATGGTGTACCTGCAGGAAGTGAATGTGGTCTTCAGTGGTCAAGAGCTGACCGAGCTCAGACTCCTTCATCCTGAGGTCAGAGATCTTCTGCTGGACTTTCTCCTGAAGTCCTTCGATGCGACTGAGTTCATCTCTCTGTCTCTCTGTGATCAGTTCTTCCACACGGACGCTTGTTTTCTGAACAGAGGACAGCACTTCACTGAAGATGCGCTCACTTTCAGAGACTGCCGTCTGCGCTGAACACTGGTCCACAAACAACACTCTTCAATCAACACATCCTTGTTTCTCACAGACTAACAAACGCTTCTCAGCTGTTTCTTCAGAAATAGATGTCTCCTGAGGATGCAGTCAGTACTCACTGTGATGGACTCTTCTGCCTGCTTTAGCTCTTTCAGATCCTTCTCTCTGTCTCGGACGTTCTGCTGAAACTTCTCACGGGTTTCCATTAACTTTCCCTGGCCACAGAATAGAGTTCAATATTTTAGCTTTTATTAAAACTTGCAATCACACATACAGTACTGTTAACGTTTAGATACTAGAATCCCCATATACACTGAGTTTGATTAAATCTGTTAAATCTGTTCTATGCAACTGTTTTGATAGAATGAAACCAGTTACATTTCTAGTTTCAACATTGTTTACTGTTCAGATGTTCCCCTTTACAAGGGAAAAAGTATCATCTGTATGCAAGTTGACCCACATTTGGTTTCTGACCACTGAAAATGTCTACAATTTATCTATTTACAAAAGGAGACACAATATAGCCACATGAAAATCCATATATCTGAGGGAATGAACAATACAGAGCTTTAAATGAAGACGCTACTGTTAAAGAAAACTTTGTTAAGAACTCAAATCTAAAAGGACGTTGAGATATTTAAAGGCATGTTCACCCAAAAATGAAAATTAATAAAATAATAATAATAATGAATTTTATTTGAAGGGCCTTTCACAAAACTCAGGTTATGGATAGCCTTGAATGCAAAAAGGAGGATTTTGAATTCAACTCTGGATTTAATCACAAGCCAGTGCAAAATATTACCAAGTGGAAGGAGATAAATAATGTATAGAAGGGGCTCCAGGACAGAGCCCTGGGGAACACCAGTGCAGATCATGTAAAACTGGAATAATGTGGTGAAAGAAGGGAGTATTGGTGATGAAGCGAGCGGCAGAATTCTGGACCAGTTGAAGCTTGTGGGTGGATTTGTTAGGGAGCCAATAGAGAAGAGAATTACAGTAATCAATACGGGAAGTGACCAGAATATGGACAAGGATAGAGGTGGAACAGGAAGTGAGAAAGGGACGAAGACAATTAATGTTACGAAGATGCAAAAAGCAGAGCATGTTTTATTATTAATATGTGGTTGAAATGATAAACTGTCGAGGATGATAGTGATACCCAAACTCTTAACCTGAGGGGAGGGGGAAACCAAGGAGTCATCAATTATGAGGGAAAACTGTCAACTTTAGAAAGTTTAGTTTTGGTGCCAACAAGAAGGATTTCTTTTATCATCACAATTAAGTTTTAAGAAGCTTAATGTGAACAAGGATTTTTAGAATTGATAAGAGTGGAGAGAGGGAGTGCTGAATTGGGTCTGCTGGAAAGGTAGAGTTGGGTGTCGTCCGCAAAACAGTGGAAATGGATATTGAATTTGCGAAAAATATTACCAAGTGGAAGGAGATAAATAATGAAAAGAAGGGGCTCCAGGACAGAGCCCTGGGGAACACCTGTGGTGACTGTGGCAGACTGAGATCTGAAAGTTTTGAGCTGAATAGACTGAGTGCGGCCTAAAAGATATGAATGAAACTAGCAGAGAGGGTTGTGAGTCATGCCACTGGAAGATAATCTGTTGAGGAGGATGAAGTGAGAGATAGTATTGAAGCCATTGAGAATTTTGGAAATGAAGGGAAGATTAGAGGGGGTGGAGGTTATTACAATTGTTGGGAACTAGTGGAAGAGAGGTGAAGAAAGTTTAGGTGCCGGTGGATATTGTAAAAATTTCTCAATGAAGAACAATGTTAGGAATCAGCACAGTAAAGGTGTGGTGTGTGGGGTGTTAAAGAGGGTTGAAGAAGTTTGTTGAATAGTGAGAACAGAGCTATGGAATTTACTTCGTTCAAACTGAATAAACCAGAGAGAAAGTTGATTTAGTTTTAATGACTGAATCCTTCTAAAGCAATAAAGTGGTTTTGTACATTTATTTATGAATAGTGAGCCCTGATTTATAATAGTCAAGTTGCCGACCTTTGGCTTTCAGTGACCGGAGCTCCGGTGTATACCAAGGAGCAGATTTAGAGAAGGTGACAGACCGGGTTTTTACCGGAGCAAGAATATTAAGGATATTGCTAAAACCATTATTATAGAGCAAGCAAATCATCTGGGGTGGAGACATTTTCCGGGATCAAAAAACTAACAGAGAAGGACATGAGAGTATCAATATTATTATCCTTAATATTCCAAAATGAGATGAGACGGGGTGGCTTGGTTATAGAAAGACCGAGTATGACAGTGAATGATGATGATGATCTGATGGAGATAGATTAACAGCAGTGCAGGTGGTGGGGGTAAGACCAGATTAAATACAAACTATGTCCTTTAAAAATGGGTGGGGAAATCAGAGTATTGATGGAATCCAAAGCATTCTAAGCATGAAGAGAAGTCTCTTGTAAGAGGCAGATTAGTATTGTCCATGTGTATGTTGAAGTCCCCAAGTAATATTACATTAGACGAGAGGGTGGAAAGTAATTGTGAGGTTTAGGGGGACGGTAAACAGCAGCAATGATCGTGGGAATCGTCCAGGCAGTTTACAAACTGTAACCTCGAATGAGCTGTAAGAAGGCACAGACACTGGCAGGACTTTCCACTTCTCACTGTAAATTATCGCAAGACCTCCACCCGCGACGAGAGCAACAGATGTAAACAAACCCAGGTGGAGTAAAATCGTTAGTTTGTGAAAAGTCACAGGGCTGTTGTCAAGTTTCAGTTAAACACAGGAAGTCAAACTAATGGTCATTGAGGAGATCCTGGATGAGATGACCCTTGCTCGTAAGAGAGCGGATGTTAAGTAAACCAAATTTGACAGAGATGGAGTTGTGTGCCGGAGTAGTATTAGCCGATCTAGCTAGATAGATTAGCTAGAACACTATGGTCTACAGCACTTTTTATGATGTATGGATGCACTTTATTTTCCTTCAAAATTCTCTACATTCACTGCCAGTATAAAGCTTGGAAGAACCAATATAACTTGTCAATATAATGCATTCATCTGAAAGCAGAAAGTCATATACACCTAGGATGGATTGAGGCTGAGTACTATTTGGGTGAACTAACCCTTTAATGCTTCCTGAGCTCCAGATAAACTAACTTTGGGGAAGTTCTCATTTTGATCTGTCACTGTTGGCATATAATTCAGCAAGGATGATTAAAGTCGCCAGATTTTACGAAGATGGCTATCAATCTCTGTGCAAAAATAATATTATGATGCTGCCGTGATCCTAAAGTAATTTTTTGATCTATCATTTTGACACCCTCTATAAAATAGTCCATTACTCAGTAAATATTGATCCATGTCATTTCAAAAATTTGGCTCTATTCTTCACTTATGTTAATCTTTCAAAAATGCAAATGTAAGCCAGGGTCATTACTGAGATCTCAGATATTATAAATCATGATCTACCTGTCTGTCTGCTCTTTCCTCTGAAGCTGAGACGCTGTCGTGCTTCTTGTGTTCATGTATAGCACACAGCACACAGACACACTTCTGATCAGTGCGACAGAACACATCCAGCAGTTTCCCATGAAGAGAGCAGGTTTTGCTCTGAAGATCCGTGGCTTCGGTCAGAAGGTGTTTCTTCCACCCAAAGAGATCATTGTGCTTCTCCAGGTGATTTCTGCAGAATGAGGAGACACAGGTGAGGCAGGATTGCACCGCTTTGGTTCTTCTGGAGGTGCAGGAATCACAGCTCACTTCATGTGCTTCAGCATCTTCATCATCCTCCTCCTTTGGTCTCATCTTCATCAGTTTCTCAGAAAGATCCTTCATCTGCAGCCAGTCACTGACAACAGGTTTGTTGGGAAAAGTGTGTTTGCACTGAGGACATCTGCACACATCTTCATCCCACAAACCTGTAATGCATTCCTTACAGAAAATGTGTCCACAGGGAATAATGACTGGGTTCCTGAAGACATCCAGACAAAGGGAACACCTGAGAGATGCCCGATCGTATAACGCTTCAGCTGCCATTTCTGCTGGATCCACAAACGAAACTTGGACGTGTAAGTTTTAGTTTCATTTGTTTGGAATCGAGTGAGTCAGCAGTGGGAACCTCTTGACTGTTTTCTTTCACTTTAATGCAATACTCTACTGTCGAGCTCTTTAATAGAGTCGGGAAACGACAATTTTGTCCTATTGTAGTGTTTTGAGTTTGACCATTCCAGCAAACTTAAAATTTTCCAAGAAATTATTTTTATTTTCATGTTTCACCATACATGTCATTATTAACAAACTTGTAGGACTATACGGAAACTGTGTATTTTGGTTTAAAAATAATGTATAGTATTTTGTGTGATGTATGATGTGTGATGTCATTTCCTTTAATTGAATTGCCCAATCGCGTCCCGCTCTCGTCAGAACAGCTTGGACTTGAGCGAGACAGGTACGTTGTAAATATGCTCCGTGACAAGGCGTTAAAATATATCAGATTGAGTTAAAATTGTGGTTGATATGTTTAGATGTTGGACTGAGTCAAATAGTCTGTTCGTTTGGCGTTATTTTTCAGTATATTATGAGTTTTGTCTTAATGAGCTGTTAATGAGTTGGTTCAAGTTACCGCCCGCGCCATTTTTGTTGGCGGTAGTTTTCTGATAAAATTGGTTCTTAAATAAAACGATAAAAGTGGATTATGTTCTTGGTCCGTGTACGTTTTGATAGTTTGTTATCCAATTTCAAATGAAATAAGCAGAAACGCGAAAACGGCCCATTTATTCCTTTTTTTTTTTTTTTTTTTTTTAAACGAGATTTCGGCTTGATTTTTCGTTTTTTAGTTCAGAGGCATAAAACGAATAAATGACTTCAAAATTCGTTTTCCACATTTGGGCGGTCCTGAGACGCCCCCTTTCGCCGATTCGTTAAGCAAATCTCAGCATGTGACGTCATCAGTAGTCGCTCGGGTCTGTTCAACAAATAATAGTCCTCTAACGTTACTATGGCTAACGATTCTTAAACTGCGCAGGGCAGGTCCTGTTGGGCTTTCTTATTTGCAACTTTACGCGTTTCACAGAAATCTTTACATCAGAAATATTAAATATTAGTCTGCCACTAGCACCGTTTTAATTAGCGGTGCGGAGTTAAATCTGTGTGGTGAAACTGCGCTAGACAGCACCGAGCGGGAGAGGATCAATGACCAGTGTTCGGTCAGCAGTCAGAACCGATGGGTACCGATGATGATGAAATACATTTGTACTGAAAATGACCCGCGAGTATGATTTACAGGACGATAGTGGAGACAATTAAAAGCGCAATATAACTTCTCTTAACAAAAACATAATAATTTTTTTTTTCTTCATATAAATGACCTTGTCTTTGTTTTAATCAAACAATTGTGAACCACAAACCGAGCCTTCGTTTTAAAGGGCGATTTCCAAATATATTTTATTTATTTGTTATAATATGGGTATTTTATTTGTCTTATTAGTTTGATTATAGTAGGCTATACGCAATTTCTTTTAAATTTATTTATTATTGTACTGTTTTACTGTTGTTTTTTAATTAACAATATATCATAACAACTTAAAAAGATGAAAATCTACAGAAGAGATTAACAAATAACATTGGTGTTGTCATAAGTTAACTAATCAATGGGAAATTTTCCTCACCGGCACAACCCTATTCTTAATGTTGGCTACATGTTACAGATTTAATGTTGAGCACATAATGTTAAAGGCTTCTTAAATACCATCACATTTGGTTGAAGAGTCAAGAAGGATGTGTTAATTTACTGTAGATTTCAATCTGTCATTAGTTGGTGTAATTATAATAGCATAAATAAAAACAAATACACGTAATAGGCTATGTATGCCAATAGGCCAAACACATCTGCTTTTCCTCTAGATCACTTTACAGTCTGATGGAAATAAACTTGTCCTGCAAAATGATGAGGTTTTGTAAAAAAAAAAAAAAACAACATTGCGAGCAAATGTCGAATTGTGTTTTGAAATTTAAATCAACAATGTAAGAGGCTTCAGGCTGTCTGATGAACTCTGTATGAACAAACACCCAGCTTTGCAGTATAGGTGGCACAGAAACAGCATCTGACCTGGCATTTAGATGTACTTTACACACTGTCTATTGCAGCTCAAAGGAGGCACTGTTTACATTGCAATTTCATTCTAAGAGGCTATTAAATGTGAAGTGACAACATGACACTACTTTCAATATATATATATATATAAAAAACACCAGCACTTGGTGGCAAGCCACCCTGATAATGACTAAATACCAGTTTACTCATTTAGGCTCACAATAAGCAGATTACATAATTATACCATAAAAAAAAAAAAAAAATCTGTGTGTGTAAAAGCAGGAAGTCCAGTCCTGGCTGTATTTTTATTCCACAGGAACTTGATCTAGTTCACTTGTTAAAGGATACTCCACTTTAAAATAAATTCTGTCATCATATACTCACTCTCATGTTTTTTCAATCCTTTATGAATTTCTTTCTTCTGCTGAATAGATAATAAAATATATGTAATATTATTATATATTATATATAATATATATATTTTCCTACTATGGAAGTCAATGAGACCAGAAACTGTCTACCCAAGTCGGTACTATATGTAGTAAGGGACTTGTATCATCAAAATGCATCATGGCCCTTTCCACATTTCCAGGATCCTCGAATGATTTCTGCATTCTCGTTTGCTCCAATAGCACAAGAAAAACCCACAATGACATTGTCATGAATTTCCAAAAGAGGAAAAAAAAAATAGAGGGAGTTTGATTACAGTCATCAGAAGAGAGAAAAGCATCAAATGTAATCATTCTTTTAAAAAAATAAAATAAAAATCTCCCGGCAGCATTAGCTAGTGTTTTTGTAAGTGTGGAAACATCGCCATAATCACGAAAAACAGGTTTGGGGTGAAATCAGTGAATGTGAGAAACAAAACATCTAAATGGAAATATGAAAAGACATTTGTATGAGACTTTAGGTGAAGGGGACATGTACTGTATATATACACTACTGTTCAAAAGAGCAGGGTCAGTAAATTAATACTTGGACTCCTCAAGGAAACATTAAATTGATCAAGAAATATAGTACATTTATAGCATTTATAATGTAGCAAAATATTTCTATTTCTTTTGTCGTTTGAAGTTTCTGTTTATCTGTGAATCCTGAAAAAAAAAATGTAATGTAACCGTTTCCACAAAAATATTGTTCAGCTGTTTTCAATATTGATAATAATCAGAAATGTTTCTTGAGCAGCAAATCATCATATTAGACTGATTTCTGAAGATCATGTGACACTGAAGACAGGAGGAATAAGCCTGAAATCACAGAAATAAATCAGATTTTAACATATATTCTCATAGAAATCTTCTATTTTAAATTCTAGTATACTATTTCACAATATTGCTGATTTCACTGTATTTTTGATTAAATAAATGCAGCCTTTGTGAACAGTTTCTGACTTTATCTAATGATGTAATCGACCCAAAATTTTTGAGCAGTAGTGTATGAATTAAGCTTGTTTAATTAGTAAATTACTATTTAGTTGTTAAATTTCAATCACGTTGTATTTTAACTCAAAATATAATGTTTCAAATATTTAATTTTTTTTTATTTGCATCCTTGCATTCTATTTTATTATTTTTTTAGAAAAAAAGAATACATTTTACTGACCACAAACTTGTTTATTGTTAGAAAAGTCTTCTATTTTAAATAAATGCTCTTCTTTTTGACATTTCATTCATCAAAGAATCCTGAAAGAAGTATCACAGTTTCAGCAGCACAACTCTGATAATAAATCATCATATTATTCTGAATGATTTCTGAAAATCATGTGTTTCAAGATTCATTCATTCGCGGGTTCGATCCATGGACAGTGCAATATAAAATAACGCAGATGAAAATATACAGAAATATAGCAGTGTAAGAATGAAATGAAAGTAAACAATAAAAATATAAGAATAAAATATAAAACAGATGTATATTGTAGAATTAAATATAGAACGCAAAATAATGTGCATGAGTGTAAACTGTAGTCTTAAATATTAAGATGTACAAGAAGCAAATGTGCAAAACAGGGCGACACTGTCAGTGTGTCTATGTGAGGTAGTGAATATAGTAAAAAGATAAAGTGCACATTAAGTGGAGGCATGAGGATGATAAGAAGCTGGTTTAGAGTTTAAGAGCCTGATGGCCTGGGGGAAGAAACTCCTCCTGAGTCTCTCAGTTTTTGCCATCAGGCTACGGAAGCGCTTACCAGATGGCAGCAAAGTGAAAATATGGTTACTGGGGTGGGTGTAGTCTTTGATGATTTTAGCAGCTCTACTTCTGCAGTGTTTGAGGTAGATGTCCTGCAGAGAGGGGAGAGCAGACCCTGAAATGCGCTCAGCTAAGCGCACATCTCTCTGCAGGGCTTTGCAGTCTTGACTGGAGCTGTTCCCATACCACACAGAGTCAATACACTTTCTATAGCCCCAGAATCGAAAGTTTTCAGGATTGCTGGTGAGACCCTGAATTTCCTCAGCTGTCGCAGATGGTACAGTCTTTGTCTGGCTTTATTAACCTGTGTTTGGATGCGAGTAGTCCAAGACAGGTCCTCTGAGATGTTTACACCAAGGTACTTGAAGCTGCTCACCCTCTCCACAGGGGTCCCGCTGATCATAAGAGGAGTATAGGGCTGCTGCTGTCCACAATCAGTTCTTTAGTTTTGCTCACATTCAGAGAGAGACAGTTGTCCTGGCACCATGATGTCAATTTCTCTATCTCATCCAAGTATGCGGTCTCATTATTGTTGTGAATGAGGCCCAGAACCACAGTATCATCAGCAAATTTGATAATGGATGTGGAGCTGTGTGAAGACACACAGTCATGTGTGTAGAGAGAGTAGAGCAGCAAATAATGTTTTACTTCATAATAATATTTGTTTTTTTCCTGTATTTTTGGTCAAATAAATGCATTGATGCATTTGATGAGTAAACTTCTGTAAGAGAAAAAAAAAAAAAAAACCATAAAAAATCATTCTGATCCCAAACTCTGACCGGTGTGTGTGTGTGTTTAAGTAATTAATAGCAAGCTATAGTCATATGAATTCTTTTGATAGTGTCAGATGAGACCGTCCTGGGACTTGTACAATATCATAAAAGTGTTAAACTGGATTATTAAGACTGTGATGTGTTTAGGGATCATTTTTAAGACTTTGACCCTGTCCAGATACCCACACTTGCAGTCTTGGCCACTTGAGAGTGTGTGTACATGACAGTGTGTAAACGAGACTGTCCCCGGTCTTAATAATGCCAAAGCACAGCGTCCTTAACACACACTAAACCTCTCCAATACTGCTTCAGAGCGCTATACAAAGCTTAGTGTATCCCATCATGCATCATGTTTTGGAATAAATCGTCAGACTTTTTGCCGAGATCTCACAAGAGGTCATGGAAAGCTGTCCAATGTACAGTATGTGAAATATTGATAATTGGATATTAAAAATCTCTTTAAACACATAAGTGTCCCATAAGGCAGTGGCTCCCAATCCTGGTCCTGGAGAACCCCAACACTGCACATTTGAGATGTCTCCCTGATCAAACACACCTGATTCAACTCATCAGCTCATCAGTGAAGACTCCAAGGCAGATAAGAGAGACACCAAAACCGTGCAGTGCTGGGGTTCTCCAGGACCAGGATTGGGAAACACAGTCATCAGTTCATGAAAAGTTCCACACACACTCTTGGTCATCATGCTCACTCGAACACTAGGCCAAATACAGGAAAGACTTCAAATAAGTAATCAAGTGGTCAAGTGCAAAGATGGCAAGTGTGGGTATTTGGACAGTGCAACAGTTTAAGAAACAACAAATGCTGTACAAATTATAACAGCAGGAATGTTTGATAAAAGAGACAAACTATCACAGACTTACTGCTGCATATATCTGCCTCCGCAGCTTTCTGTCTTCTCCATTTCTGAAGGAATCCCTCTCCAGAAACAACACTGGGCTGACTGCCTTTATGTCTTTTCAGCTAAAAATAAAAATAATAAAAAAGGGGAGAGAAAATAAAATTGAATTATATACAGAATGTTAATAATGATCTGTGAGCATAATATTTAGATATAAACTGATATGAATGAACTCCAAGATGAAAAAATATATATTTTTTTTATTTATTTTAAAAAAACTTTTTTTTGGATTTACATTAAAAGGTATTAAATGAATGGTACAGAACATATGATTACTGTGATATCTGTCATATAAAAGCACATAAAAACACTAACATTACAGTAATACAAACATAGCTGGTTTGGTGATTATTGTATTGTTTTATTGATTATTAATATACCATAGTAAAACTACAGTTACAGTTACTAATGTCCCGTTTACTGTGTTTTAACTTCACATTTCATTTATTACTATTGTAAGTTTCGTGATTACCATGATTTTACTACAAATACAACTTACATCATTGATCCTGAAATTAATAATAATATAAAACGGATCGAAGGTCTATGGCACGTCACGTGACAGATAGAGTTTAATCACACTAATTAGCAGCTGTGTTCATTTATTTAAACGCAATGAAACTCAAAGACAGCCGCGGATGACCGATATATTACAGCGATTAAACATATGGCGCTAATCTGATTAATAAAGAAGACAGAATACATTTTATAAAAGGCATTAAAAGAGCGTATATAGGACTACTCACCCAAACTGTGGAACTGATAGCAAGTATCGCGCGATGTGTGCTGAATGAGACTTCTTGAACGTGATTTCATAGCGATAAACATCTCATGTCTTCGTGTCGAATTCTGACGCCAAAAATTTCCCACTGAAAGCAATGAAGGTCGTAGTGCTTAGATATTCGACGCCGAGAGGCACATTTGGCGTCATAAAAGTGACGCTAGGGGCGCTTGACCATGCTTCGGTTTTTGACGCCTTTGGAGTGAGAATGGGTTGGCAATACTGTAAATAATCTTACTCTACCCTAAATCAGTGAAAATGTTTGGCTCAGTTTACAGAAAGCGTACGTCACACTTCCTTTCATTATGATGCAACATAGTTTTCTCAGATGAATATTTAACATCTTTATTCTTGTGGGGATTAGTGTATAAGTGCTATACACAAACACACACACACACCGGTCAGAGTTTGGGATCAGAATGATTTTTTATGTGTTGTTGTTGTTGTTGTTGTTTTTACAGGAGTTTATTCATCAAAACTGCATTTATTTGATCACAAATACAGGAAAAAAAGTGAAATATTATTATGAAGTAAAACAACTTTTTTATTTTAATATACATTAAAATCTATTTTATTTCTGTGATTTTCAGCATCATTCCTCCAGTCTTCAGTGTCACATGATCCTCACAAATCAGAATAATATGATGATTTATTATCAGAGTTGTGCTGCTGAAACTGTGATACTTCTTTCAGGATTCTTTGATGAATGAAATGTCAAAAAGAAGAGCATTTATTTAAAATAGAAGACTTTTCTAACAATAAACAATAGAGTTCAAAAGTTTATAACTCTTTTAGGATGTATTAAATTGATAAGAAGTGAAATCAAAGATTAGTATTGTTAGAAGAGATTTATATTTTGAATAAACGCTGTTCTTTAAAAAAAAAAGTATACATCGAAGAATCCGGAAAAAAGTATCACAGATTCCCAAATAATATTTGGCATCACAAATATTAATAATTCTTATAATAAATCATCATATTAGACTGATTTCTGAAGATCATGTGACACTGAAGACTGGAGGAATGATGCTGAAAATACAGCTGCACATCACAGAAATAAATTATATTTTAAAGGATATTAAAATATAAACCATTATTTTTTATATATTTTATTTTCATAATTTTGAATTATTACTAAATACAACTTTTTTTGTATCAAACAGTTCATTGAACAATAATACATGAAGTACCTGAAGCTGACAATGAAGTAGATGTATAATAATTAGCAAAGATTATTAATTTAGTGCTGTAAACGCGCGTGTGAGGGGCGGAGACGAGCCGCGGAGCTTCGGTGAGGACCAAACACAGCAGAACGGTAGGAAACTTCACTCCTCTTATTATTTCTCTTTTACTAAAGCGATTTATTTTTAGATACGTGGTCTGAGTCTTTCATAGAGTTGTAGAGTTATTAGAGAAATAGAGTTATTTTTTACATTCTTTGATCGAAGTTTTCAGATCGGCACTTCGGAGCCTGTTCGCGACTCGGTTGATTCAGATCGGCACTTCCGGAGCATGTTCGCGACTCGGTTGATTCAGATCGGCACTTCCGGAGCATGTTCGCGGCTCCGTTGATTCAGATTGAGACTCTGGGGACTGTTTGTGATTTATTTATTTTTTTTAATTCGGATATGTACTTCGAAGCAAGAAGTGTTTGTCAAACAGTTCATTAGTGATAACTGAATATTTGGGCCAGACGCTTTTTTTTTCTAACCTGTCGCTTTGATTTTTAAATGATTTCAATGACAGGAAGTTGCATGTATTGTGTTTTATGAATTGTGGATGGATTTATCAACTGAGAAATAAAGTTGAACAGAAATGATCATGAACTCTTTAAGAGGTCAGCTAATTCTCAGCACATAGAGACTCTTTCACCTAGATATCACACTGTAGAGACTGTGTCTGTTCCCCGAACTAGAAAATACAAAAAACGTCCAAACCAAGTTAAGGTTAATAATTTAATTGAGGTTCAACAAATAAAAAACAAATGCAATATGGATAAACAAATGATAAAGCTTGGCTTATTGAATATCAGATCCCTTTCTACGAAAACACTTTTTGTAAATAATATGATAACTGATCATAATATAGATGTGCTCTGTTTGACAGAAACCTGGCTAAAACCTGATGATTACATTATTTGAAATGAGTCCACCCCCCAAGATTACTGTTATAAACACGAGCCACGTCTAAAAGGCAAAGGTGGAGGTGTTGCTTCAATTTATAACAACGTTTTCAGGATTTCTCAGAGGGCAGGCTTCAAGTATAACTGGTTTGAAGTAATGGTGCTACATATAACATTATCCAGAGAAACAAATGTTAATGATAAATCCCCTGTTATGTTTGTACTGGCTACTGTACACAGGCCACCAGGCCACCATACAGACTTTATTAAAGAGTTTGCTGATTTTACATCCGAATTAGTTCTGGCTGCAGATAAAGTTTTAATAGTTGGTGATTTTAATATCCATGTCGATAATGAAAAAGATGCATTGGGATCAGCATTTATAGACATTCTGAACTCTATTGGTGTTAGACAACATGTTTCAGGACCTACTCATTGTCGAAATCATACTCTAGATTTAATACTGTCACATGGAATTGATGTTGATAGTGTTGAAATTATTCAGCCAAGTGATGATATCTCAGATCATTATTTAGTTCTGTGCAAACTTCATATAGCCAAAATTGTAAATTCTACTTCTTGTTACAAGTATCGAAGAACCATCACTTCTACCGCAAAAGACTGCTTTTTTAAGTTATCTTCCTGATGTATCCAAATTCCTTAGCATATCCAAAACCTCAGAACAACTTGATGATGTAACAGAAACTATGGACTCTCTCTTTTCTAGCACTTTAAATACAGTTGCTCCTTTACGCTTAAGGAAGGTTAAGGAAAACAGTTTGACACCATGGTATAATGAGCATACTCGCACCCTAAAGAGAGCAGCCCGAAAAATGGAGCGCAGCTGGAGGAAAACAAAACTAGAGGTATTTCGTATTGCTTGGCGGGAAAGTAACATATCCTACAGAAAAGCATTAAAAACTGCTAGATCTTATTACTTTTCTTCTCTTTTAGAAGAAAACAAACATAACCCCAGGTATTTATTCAATACAGTGGCTAAATTAATTAAAAATAAAGCCTCAACAAGTGTTGACATTTCCCAACACCACAGCAGTAATGACTTTATGAACTACTTTACTTCTAAAATCGATACTATTAGAGATAAAATTGCAGCCATTCAGCCGTCAGCTACAGTATCACATCAGACAGTGCACTATAGACCCCCTGAGGAACAGTTCCACTCATTCTCTACTATAGGAGAGGAAGAATTGTATAAACTTGTTAAATCATCTAAACCTACAACATGTATGTTAGACCCTATACCATCTAAGCTCCTAAAAGAGGTGCTTCCAGAAGTTAATGGTCCTCTTTTGACTATTATTAATTCCTCATTGTCATTAGGATATGTCCCCAAAACTTTCAAACTGGCTGTTATTAAGCCTCTCATAAAAAAACCACAACTTGACCCCAAAGAACTAGTTAATTATAGACCAATCTCGAATCTCCCTTTTCTGCCCAAGATACTAGAAAAGGTGGTATCCTCACAATTATGTTCCTTCTTAGAGAAAAATGGTATATGTGAGGATTTCCAGTCAGGATTTAGCCGTATCATAGTACTGAGACTGCTCTCCTTAGAGTTACAAATGATCTGCTCTTATCATCTGATCGTGGGTGTATCTCTCTATTAGTTTTATTGGATCTTAGTGCTGCGTTTGACACAATTGACCACAGCATTCTTTTGCATAGACTTGAACACTTTGTTGGCATCAGTGGAAGTGCACTAGCATGGTTTAAATCGTACTTATATGACCGCCATCAGTTCGTAGCAGTGAATGAAGATGTATCATATCGATCACAAGTGCAGTATGGAGTACCTCAAGGCTCAGTACTAGGGCCGCTACTCTTCACACTTTATATGTTACCCTTGGGAGATATCATCAGGAAACATGGTGTTAGCTTTCACTGTTATGCTGATGATACTCAGCTCTATAATTCTTCGCGGCCCAGTGAAACACACCAATTTGAAAAACTAATGGAATGCATAGTCGATATAAAAAATTGGATGACGAGTAATTTCTTACTGCTAAATTCAGAAAAAACAGAAGTGTTAATTATACGACCTAAAAACTCTGCTTGCAATAACCTAGAACACGGTCTAAGACTTGATGGTTGCTCTGTCAATTCTTTGTCATCAGTTAGGAACCTAGGTGTGCTATTTGATCGCAATCTTTCCTTAGAAAGCCACGTTTCTAGCGTTTGTAAAACTGCATTTTTCCATCTCAAAAATATATCTAAATTACGGCCTATCCTCTCAATGTCAAATGCAGAAATGTTAATCCATGCATTTATGACTTCAAGGTTAGATTGTTGTAATGCTTTATTGGGTGGTTGTTCTGCACGCTTAGTAAACAAACTACAGCTAGTCCACAATGCAGCAGCAAGAGTTCTTACAGGAACCAGGAAGTATGACCATATTAGCCCGGTCCTGTCATCGCTGCACTGGCTCCCTATCAAACATCCTATAGATTTTTAAATATTGCTTATTACTTATAAAGCCCTGAACGGTTTAGCACCTCAGTATTTGAATGACCTCCTTTTACATTATACTCCTCTACGTCCGCTACGTTCTCAAAACTCAGGCAATTTGATAATACCTAGAATATCAAAATCAACTGCGGGTGGCAGGTCCTTTTCCTATTTGGCGCCTAAACTCTGGAATAACCTACCTAACATTGTTCGGGAGGCAGACACACTCTTGCAGTTTAAATCTAGATTGAAGACCCATCTCTTTAACCTGGCATACACATAACATACTAATATGCTTTTAATATCCAAATCCGTTAAAGGTTTTTTAGGCTGCATTAATAAGGTAAACCGGAACCGGAAACACTTCACATAACGTGTACCTTCTACATCATTAGAAGAATGGCATCTACGCTAATATTTGTCTGTTTCTCTCTTGTTCCGAGGTCACCGTGGCCACCAGATCCAGTCTGTATCCAGACCAGAGTGTCACTGCAGCCACCCGGATCCAGTACGAATCCAGACATGATGGTGGATCAGCACCTAGAAAGGACCTCTACTGCCCTGAAAGACAGCGGAGACCAGGACAACTAGAGCCCCATATACAGATCCCCTGTAAATACCTTGTCTCAGAGGACCACCAGGACAAGACCACAGGAAACAGATGATTCTTCTTCACAATCTGACTTTGCTGCAGCCTGGTTTCGTCTGGTCAGAGGAGAACTGGCCCCCCAACTGAGCCTGGTTTCTCCCAAGGTTTTTTTCTCCATTCTGTCACCGATCGGGTTTTGGTTCCTTGCCGCTGTCGCCTCTGGCTTGCTTAGTTGGGGTCACTTTATCTACAGCGATATCATTGACTTGATTGCAAATAAATGCACAGACACTATTTAAACTGAACAGAGATGACATAACTGAATTCAATGGTGAACTGCCTTTAACTATCATTTTGCATTATTGAGACACTGTTTTCCAAATGAATGTTGCTCAGTGCTTTGACGCAATGTATTTGGTTTAAAGCACTATATAAATAAAGTTGATTGATTGATTGATAAGATGATAAGGAAAAGAAAAGGTAATATTGCATATAAAATTATATTCAAGTATGAACTAACTTGCACAATACTGTAAATATTCTTACTCTACCCTAAATCAGTGAAAATGTTTGGCTCAGTTTACAGAAAGTGTACGTCACACATCCTTTCATTATGATGCAACATAGTTTTCTCAGATGAGTATTTAACATCTTTATTCTTGTGGGGATTAGTGTGTAAGTGCTATACACAAACAATCTGTTGATTCAGATCGGCACTTCGGAGCCTGTTCGCGACTCGCGACTCGGTTGATTCAGATCGGCACTTCGGAGCCTGTTCGCGACTCCGTTGATTCAGATCGGCACTTCGGAGCCTGTTCGCGACTCGCTTGATTCAGATCGGCACTTCGGAGCCTGTTCGCGACTCGGTTGATTCAGATCGCCACTTCGGAGCATGTTCGCGACTCCGTTGATTCAGATCGGCACTTTGGAGCATTTTCGCGGCTCCGTTGATTCATATTGAGACTCTGGGGAATGTTTGTGATTTATTTATTTTTTTAAATTCAGATATGTACTTCGAAGCAAGAAGTGTTTGTCAAACAGTTTATTAGTGATAACTGAATATTTGGGCCTGAGGCTTTTTTTTCTAACCTGTCGCTTTGATTTTTAAATGATTTCAATGACAGGAAGTTGCATGTGTTTTGTTTTATGAATTGTGGATGGATTTATCAACTGAGAAATAAAGTTGAACAGAAATGATCATGAACTCTTAAAGATGATAATGAAAAGAAAAGGTAATATTGCATATAAAATTATTTCCAAGTATGAACTAACTTGCGCAATACTGTAAATAATCTTACTCTACCCTAAATCAGTGAAAATGTTTGGCTCAGTTTACAGAAAGTGTACGTCACACTTCCTTTCATTATGATGCAACATAGTTTTCTCAGATGAATATTTAACATCTTTATTCTTGTGGGGATTAGTGTATAAGTGCTATACACAAACACACACACACACCGGTCAGAGTTTGGGATCAGAATGATTTTTTATGTGTTGTTGTTGTTGTTGTTGTTTTTACAGGAGTTTACTCATCAAAACTGCATTTATTTGATCACAAATACAGGAAAAAAAGTGAAATATTATTATGAAGTAAAACAACTTTTTTATTTTAATATACATTAAAATCTATTTTATTTCTGTGATTTTCAGCATCATTCCTCCAGTCTTCAGTGTCACATGATCCTCACAAATCAGAATAATATGATGATTTATTATCAGAGTTGTGCTGCTGAAACTGTGATACTTCTTTCAGGATTCTTTGATGAATGAAATGTCAAAAAGAAGAGCATTTATTTAAAATAGAAGACTTTTCTAACAATAAACAATAGAGTTCAAAAGTTTATAACTCTTTTAGGATGTATTAAATTGATAAGAAGTGAAATCAAAGATTAGTATTGTTAGAAGAGATTTATATTTTGAATAAACGCTGTTCTTTAAAAAAAAAAGTATACATCGAAGAATCCGGAAAAAAGTATCACAGATTCCAAAATAATATTTGGCATCACAAATATTAATAATTCTTATAATAAATCATCATATTAGACTGATTTCTGAAGATCATGTGACACTGAAGACTGGAGGAATGATGCTGAAAATACAGCTGCACATCACAGAAATAAATTATATTTTAAAGGATATTAAAATATAAACCATTATTTTTTATATATTTTATTTTCATAATTTTGAATTATTACTAAATACAACTTTTTTTTGTATCAAACAGTTCATTGAACAATAATACATGAAGTACCTGAAGCTGACAATGAAGTAGATGTATAATAATTAGCAAAGATTATTAATTTAGTGCTGTAAACGCGCGTGTGAGGGGCGGAGACGAGCCGCGGAGCTTCGGTGAGGACCAAACACAGCAGAACGGTAGGAAACTTCACTCCTCTTATTATTTCTCTTTTACTAAAGCGATTTATTTTTAGATACGTGGTCTGAGTCTTTCATAGAGTTGTAGAGTTATTAGAGAAATAGAGTTATTTTTTACATTCTTTGATCGAAGTTTTCAGATCGGCACTTCGGAGCCTGTTCGCGACTCGGTTGATTCAGATCGGCACTTCGGAGCATGGTCGCGACTCCGTTGATTCAGATCGGCACTTCGGAGCCTGTTCGCGACTCGGTTGATTCAGATCGGCACTTCGGAGCCTGTTCGCGACTCGCGACTCGGTTGATTCAGATCGGCACTTCGGAGCCTGTTCGCGACTCGGTTGATTCAGATCGGCACTTCGGAGCCTGTTCGCGACTCGCGACTCGCTTGATTCAGATCGCCACTTCGGAGCCTGTTCGCGACTCGGTTGATTCAGATCGGCACTTCCGGAGCATGTTCGCGACTCGGTTGATTCAGATCGGCACTTCGGAGCATGTTCGCGGCTCCGTTGATTCAGATTGAGACTCTGGGGACTGTTTGTGATTTATTTATTTTTTTAAATTCGGATATGTACTTCGAAGCAAGAAGTGTTTGTCAAACAGTTCATTAGTGATAACTGAATATTTGGGCCAGACGCTTTTTTTTTCTAACCTGTCGCTTTGATTTTTAAATGATTTCAATGACAGGAAGTTGCATGTATTGTGTTTTATGAATTGTGGATGGATTTATCAACTGAGAAATAAAGTTGAACAGAAATGATCATGAACTCTTTAAGAGGTCAGCTAATTCTCAGCACATAGAGACTCTTTCACCTAGATATCACACTGTAGAGACTGTGTCTGTTCCCCGAACTAGAAAATACAAAAAACGTCCAAACCAAGTTAAGGTTAATAATTTAATTGAGGTTCAACAAATAAAAAACAAATGCAATATGGATAAACAAATGATAAAGCTTGGCTTATTGAATATCAGATCCCTTTCTACGAAAACACTTTTTGTAAATAATATGATAACTGATCATAATATAGATGTGCTCTGTTTGACAGAAACCTGGCTAAAACCTGATGATTACATTATTTGAAATGAGTCCACCCCCCAAGATTACTGTTATAAACACGAGCCACGTCTAAAAGGCAAAGGTGGAGGTGTTGCTTCAATTTATAACAACGTTTTCAGGATTTCTCAGAGGGCAGGCTTCAAGTATAACTGGTTTGAAGTAATGGTGCTACATATAACATTATCCAGAGAAACAAATGTTAATGATAAATCCCCTGTTATGTTTGTACTGGCTACTGTACACAGGCCACCAGGCCACCATACAGACTTTATTAAAGAGTTTGCTGATTTTACATCCGAATTAGTTCTGGCTGCAGATAAAGTTTTAATAGTTGGTGATTTTAATATCCATGTCGATAATGAAAAAGATGCATTGGGATCAGCATTTATAGACATTCTGAACTCTATTGGTGTTAGACAACATGTTTCAGGACCTACTCATTGTCGAAATCATACTCTAGATTTAATACTGTCACATGGAATTGATGTTGATAGTGTTGAAATTATTCAGCCAAGTGATGATATCTCAGATCATTATTTAGTTCTGTGCAAACTTCATATAGCCAAAATTGTAAATTCTACTTCTTGTTACAAGTATCGAAGAACCATCACTTCTACCGCAAAAGACTGCTTTTTTAAGTTATCTTCCTGATGTATCCAAATTCCTTAGCATATCCAAAACCTCAGAACAACTTGATGATGTAACAGAAACTATGGACTCTCTCTTTTCTAGCACTTTAAATACAGTTGCTCCTTTACGCTTAAGGAAGGTTAAGGAAAACAGTTTGACACCATGGTATAATGAGCATACTCGCACCCTAAAGAGAGCAGCCCGAAAAATGGAGCGCAGCTGGAGGAAAACAAAACTAGAGGTATTTCGTATTGCTTGGCGGGAAAGTAACATATCCTACAGAAAAGCATTAAAAACTGCTAGATCTGATTACTTTTCTTCTCTTTTAGAAGAAAACAAACATAACCCCAGGTATTTATTCAATACAGTGGCTAAATTAATTAAAAATAAAGCCTCAACAAGTGTTGACATTTCCCAACACCACAGCAGTAATGACTTTATGAACTACTTTACTTCTAAAATCGATACTATTAGAGATAAAATTGCAACCATTCAGCCGTCAGCTACAGTATCACATCAGACAGTGCACTATAGACCCCCTGAGGAACAGTTCCACTCATTCTCTACTATAGGAGAGGAAGAATTGTATAAACTTGTTAAATCATCTAAACCTACAACATGTATGTTAGACCCTATACCATCTAAGCTCCTAAAAGAGGTGCTTCCAGAAGTTAATGGTCCTCTTTTGACTATTATTAATTCCTCATTGTCATTAGGATATGTCCCCAAAACTTTCAAACTGGCTGTTATTAAGCCTCTCATAAAAAAACCACAACTTGACCCCAAAGAACTAGTTAATTATAGACCAATCTCGAATCTCCCTTTTCTGCCCAAGATACTAGAAAAGGTGGTATCCTCACAATTATGTTCCTTCTTAGAGAAAAATGGTATATGTGAGGATTTCCAGTCAGGATTTAGCCGTATCATAGTACTGAGACTGCTCTCCTTAGAGTTACAAATGATCTGCTCTATCATCTGATCGTGGGTGTATCTCTCTATTAGTTTTATTGGATCTTAGTGCTGCGTTTGACACAATTGACCACAGCATTCTTTTGCATAGACTTGAACACTTTGTTGGCATCAGTGGAAGTGCACTAGCATGGTTTAAATCGTACTTATATGACCGCCATCAGTTCGTAGCAGTGAATGAAGATGTATCATATCGATCACAAGTGCAGTATGGAGTACCTCAAGGCTCAGTACTAGGGCCGCTACTCTTCACACTTTATATGTTACCCTTGGGAGATATCATCAGGAAACATGGTGTTAGCTTTCACTGTTATGCTGATGATACTCAGCTCTATAATTCTTCGCGGCCCAGTGAAACACACCAATTTGAAAAACTAATGGAATGCATAGTCGATATAAAAAATTGGATGACGAGTAATTTCTTACTGCTAAATTCAGAAAAAACAGAAGTGTTAATTATACGACCTAAAAACTCTGCTTGCAATAACCTAGAACACGGTCTAAGACTTGATGGTTGCTCTGTCAATTCTTTGTCATCAGTTAGGAACCTAGGTGTGCTATTTGATCGCAATCTTTCCTTAGAAAGCCACGTTTCTAGCGTTTGTAAAACTGCATTTTTCCATCTCAAAAATATATCTAAATTACGGCCTATCCTCTCAATGTCAAATGCAGAAATGTTAATCCATGCATTTATGACTTCAAGGTTAGATTGTTGTAATGCTTTATTGGGTGGTTGTTCTGCACGCTTAGTAAACAAACTACAGCTAGTCCACAATGCAGCAGCAAGAGTTCTTACAGGAACCAGGAAGTATGACCATATTAGCCCGGTCCTGTCATCGCTGCACTGGCTCCCTATCAAACATCCTATAGATTTTTAAATATTGCTTATTACTTATAAAGCCCTGAACGGTTTAGCACCTCAGTATTTGAATGACCTCCTTTTACATTATACTCCTCTACGTCCGCTACGTTCTCAAAACTCAGGCAATTTGATAATACCTAGAATATCAAAATCAACTGCGGGTGGCAGGTCCTTTTCCTATTTGGCGCCTAAACTCTGGAATAACCTACCTAACATTGTTCGGGAGGCAGACACACTCTTGCAGTTTAAATCTAGATTGAAGACCCATCTCTTTAACCTGGCATACACATAACATACTAATATGCTTTTAATATCCAAATCCGTTAAAGGTTTTTTAGGCTGCATTAATAAGGTAAACCGGAACCGGAAACACTTCACATAACGTGTACCTTCTACATCATTAGAAGAATGGCATCTACGCTAATATTTGTCTGTTTCTCTCTTGTTCCGAGGTCACCGTGGCCACCAGATCCAGTCTGTATCCAGACCAGAGTGTCACTGCAGCCACCCGGATCCAGTACGAATCCAGACATGATGGTGGATCAGCACCTAGAAAGGACCTCTACTGCCCTGAAAGACAGCGGAGACCAGGACAACTAGAGCCCCATATACAGATCCCCTGTAAATACCTTGTCTCAGAGGACCACCAGGACAAGACCACAGGAAACAGATGATTCTTCTTCACAATCTGACTTTGCTGCAGCCTGGTTTCGTCTGGTCAGAGGAGAACTGGCCCCCCAACTGAGCCTGGTTTCTCCCAAGGTTTTTTTCTCCATTCTGTCACCGATCGGGTTTTGGTTCCTTGCCGCTGTCGCCA
>NC_039251.1:2302001-2417001 GCF_003368295.1 Carassius auratus
TTCGCGACTCGGTTGATTCAGATCGGCAACTTCGGAGCATGTTCGCGACTCGGTTGATTCAGATCGGCACTTCCGAGCATGTTCGCGCGACTCGGTTGATTCAGATCGACATTCGGAGCATGTTCGCGACTCGGTTGATTCAGATCGGCACTTCGGAGCATGTTCGCGACTCCGTTGATTCAGATTGAGACTCCGGGGATGTTTGTGATTTTTTTTTTTTTTTTTAATCAGATCTGTACTTCGAAGCAAGGAAGTGTTTGTCAAACAGTTAATTAGTGATAACTGAATATTGGGCCTGAGGCTTTTTTTCTAACCTGTCGATTTGATTTGTAAATGATTTCAATGACAGGAAGTTGCATGTGTTGTGTTTATGAATTGTGGATGGATTTATCAACTGAGAAATAAAGTTGAACAGAAATGATCATGAACTTCTAAAGATGATGATGAAAAGAAAAGGTAATATTGCATATAAAATTATATCCAAGTATGAACTAACTTGCGCAATACTTTAAATATTCCTTACTCTACCCTAAATCAGTTGAAAAATGTTTGGCTCAGTTTACAGAAAGTGTACGTCACACATCATTTCATTATTATGCAACATAGTTTTCTCCTCAGATGAGTATTTAACATCTTTATTCTTGTGGGGACTAGTGTGTAAGTGCTATACACAAACACACACACACACACACACACCGGTCAGAGTTTGGGATCAGATTGATTTTTTATGTGTTGTTGTTGTTGTTGTTGTTGGAGTTTACTCGTCAAAACTGCATTTATTTGATCAAAAATACAGGAAAAAAGTGAAATATTATTATGAAGTAAAACAACTTTTTTATTTTAATATGCATTAAAATCTATTTTATTTCTGTGATTGTGAGCATCATTCCTCCAGTGTTCAGTGTCACATGATCTTCACAAATCAGAATAATATGATGATTTATTATCAGAGTTGTGCTGCTGAAACTGTGATACTTTGAAAGTATCTCTTCTAACAGGATTCTTTGATGAAAGAAATGTTAAAAAGAAAAGCATTTATTTAAAATAGAAGTATTTTCTAACAATAAACAATAGAGTTTAACAGTTTATAACTCTTTTAGGATGTATTAAATTGATAAGAAGTGAAATCAAAGATTAATATTGTTAGAAGAGATTTATATTTTAATAAACGCTGTTCTTTAAAAAAAAAAGTATACATCGAAGAATCCTTAAAAAGATTCCAAAATAATATTTGGCATCACAACTATTAATAATTCTAATAATAAATCATCATATTAGACTGATTTCTGAAGATCATGTGACACTGAAGACTGGAGGAATGATGCTGAAAATACAGCTGCACATCACAGTAATAAATTATATTTTAAAGGATATTAAAATATAAACCATTATTTTATATATTTTATTTTGGTAATTTTGAATTATTACTGAAATACAACCATTTTTGTATCAAACAGTTCAATGAACAATAATAAATGAATTACCTGAAGCTGACAATGAAGTAAATGTATAATAATTAGCAAAGATGATTAATTTAGCACTGTAAAAGCGCGTGTGATGGGGCGGAGACGCGCCGCGGAGCGTCAGACGCATGAGGACCAAACACAGCAGAACGGTAGGAAACTTCACTCCTCTTATCATTTCTCTTTTTACTATAGCGATTTATTTTTAGATACGTGGTCTGAGTCTTTCATAGAGTTGAAGAGTTATTAGAGAAATAAAGTTATTTTTTACATTCTTTGGTCGAAGTTTTCAGATCGGGACTTCGGAGCCTGTTCGCGACTCGGTTGATTCAGATCGGCACTTCGGAGCATGTTCGCGACTCGGTTGATTCAGATCGGCACTTCGGAGCATGTTCGCGACTCGGTTGATTCAGATCGGCACTTCGGAGCATGTTCGCGTCTCGGTTGATTCAGATCGACACTTCGGAGCATGTTCGCGACTCGGTTGATTCAGATCGGCACTTCGGAGCATGTTCGCGACTCGGTTGATTCAGATCGACACTTCGGAGCATATTCGCGACTCGGTTGATTCAGATCGGCACTTCGGAGCATGTTCGCGACTCGGTTGATTCAGATCGACACTTCGGAGCATGTTTGCGACTCCGTTGATTCAGATTGAGACTCCGGGGACTGTTTGTGATTTTTTTTTTTTTTTTTTTTATTCAGATCTGTACTTCGAAGCAAGAAGTGTTTGTCAAACAGTTCATTAGTGATAACTGAATATTTGGGCCTGAGGCTTTTTTTTTCTAAGCTGTCGATTTGATTTTTAAATGATTTCAATGACAGGAAGTTGCATGTGTTGTGTTTTATGAACTGTGGATGGATTTATCAACTGAGAAATAAAGTTGAACAGAAATGATCATGAACTCTTAAAGATGATGATGAAAAGAAAAGGTAATATTGCATATAAAATTATATCCAAGTATGAACTAACTTGCGCAATACTTTAAATATTCCTACTCTACCCTAAATCAGTGAAAATGTTTGGCTCAGATTACAGAAAGTGTACGTCACACATCCTTTCATTATCATGCAACATAGTTTTCTCCTCAGATGAGTATTTAACATCTTTATTCTTGTGGGGATTAGTGTGTAAGTGCTATACACAAACACACACACACACACACACACACCGGTCAGAGTTTGGGATCAGATTGATTTTTTATGTGTTGTTGTTGTTGTTGTTGGAGTTTACTCGTCAAAACTGCATTTATTTGATCAAAAATACAGGAAAAAAAGTGAAATATTATTATGAAGTAAAACAACTTTTTTATTTTAATATGCATTAAAATCTATTTTATTTCTGTGATTGTCAGCATCATTCCTCCAGTCTTCAGTGTCACATGATCTTCACAAATCAGAATAATATGATGATTTATTATCAGAGTTGTGCTGCTGAAACTGTGATACTTTGAAAGTATCTCTTCTAACAGGATTCTTTGATGAAAGAAATGTTAAAAAGAAAAGCATTTATTTAAAATAGAAGTATTTTCTAACAATAAACAATAGAGTTCAAAAGTTTATAACTCTTTTAGGATGTATTAAATTGATAAGAAGTGAAATCAAAGATTAATATTGTTAGAAGAGATTTATATTTTTAATAAACGCTGTTCTTTAAAAAAAAAGTATACATCGAAGAATCCTTAAAAAGATTCCAAAATAATATTTGGCATCACAACTATTAATAATTCTAATAATAAATCATCATATTAGACTGATTTCTGAAGATCATGTGACACTGAAGACTGGAGGAATGATGCTGAAAATACAGCTGCACATCACAGTAATAAATTATATTTTAAAGGATATTAAAATATAAACCATTATTTTATATATTTTATTTGGATAATTTTGAATTATTACTGAAATACAACCATTTTTGTATCAAACAGTTCATTGAACAATAATAAATTAATTACCTGAAGCTGACAATGAAGTAAATGTATAATAATTAGCAAAGATGATTAATTTAGCGCTGTAAACGCGCGAGTGAGGGGCGGAGACGCGCCGCGGAGCGTCAGACGCGCGTGAGGACCAAACACAGCAGAATGGTAGGAAAATTCACTCCTCTTATTATTTCTCTTTTACTATAGCGATTTATTTTTAGATACGTGGTCTGAGTCTTTCATAGAGTTGTAGAGTTATTAGAGAAATAGAGTTATTTTTTACATTCTTTGGTCGAAGTTTTCAAATCGGGACTTCGGAGCCTGTTCGCGACTCGGTTGATTCAGATCGGCACTTCGGAGCATGTTCGCGACTCGGTTGATTTAGATCGGCACTTCGGAGCATGTTCGCGACTCGGTTGATTCAGATCGGCACTTCGGAGCATGTTCGCGTCTCGGTTGATTCAGATCGACACTTCGGAGCATGTTCGCTACTCCGTTGATTCAGATTGAGACTCCGGGGACTGTTTGTGATTTTTTTTAATTTTTTTATTCAGATCTGTACTTCGAAGCAAGAAGTGTTTGTCAAACAGTTCATTAGTGATAACTGAATATTTGGGCCTGAGGCTTTTTTTTTCTAAGCTGTCGATTTGATTTTTAAATGATTTCAATGACAGGAAGTTGCATGTGTTGTGTTTTATGAACTGTGGATGGATTTATCAACTGAGAAATAAAGTTGAACAGAAATGATCATGAACTCTTAAAGATGATGATGAAAAGAAAAGGTAATATTGCATATAAAATTATATCCAAGTATGAACTAACTTGCGCAATACTTTAAATATTCCTACTCTACCCTAAATCAGTGAAAATGTTTGGCTCAGATTACAGAAAGTGTACGTCACACATCCTTTCATTATCATGCAACATAGTTTTCTCCTCAGATGAGTATTTAACATCTTTATTCTTGTGGGGATTAGTGTGTAAGTGCTATACACAAACACACACACACACACACACACACCGGTCAGAGTTTGGGATCAGATTGATTTTTATGTGTTGTTGTTGTTGTTGTTGGAGTTTACTCGTCAAAACTGCATTTATTTGATCAAAAATACAGGAAAAAAAGTGAAATATTATTATGAAGTAAAACAACTTTTTTATTTTAATATGCATTAAAATCTATTTTATTTCTGTGATTGTCAGCATCATTCCTCCAGTCTTCAGTGTCACATGATCTTCACAAATCAGAATAATATGATGATTTATTATCAGAGTTGTGCTGCTGAAACTGTGATACTTTGAAAGTATCTCTTCTAACAGGATTCTTTGATGAAAGAAATGTTAAAAAGAAAAGCATTTATTTAAAATAGAAGTATTTTCTAACAATAAACAATAGAGTTCAAAAGTTTATAACTCTTTTAGGATGTATTAAATTGATAAGAAGTGAAATCAAAGATTAATATTGTTAGAAGAGATTTATATTTTTAATAAACGCTGTTCTTTAAAAAAAAAGTATACATCGAAGAATCCTTAAAAAGATTCCAAAATAATATTTGGCATCACAACTATTAATAATTCTAATAATAAATCATCATATTAGACTGATTTCTGAAGATCATGTGACACTGAAGACTGGAGGAATGATGCTGAAAATACAGCTGCACATCACAGTAATAAATTATATTTTAAAGGATATTAAAATATAAACCATTATTTTATATATTTTATTTGGATAATTTTGAATTATTACTGAAATACAACCATTTTTGTATCAAACAGTTCATTGAACAATAATAAATTAATTACCTGAAGCTGACAATGAAGTAAATGTATAATAATTAGCAAAGATGATTAATTTAGCGCTGTAAACGCGCGAGTGAGGGGCGGAGACGCGCCGCGGAGCGTCAGACGCGCGTGAGGACCAAACACAGCAGAATGGTAGGAAAATTCACTCCTCTTATTATTTCTCTTTTACTATAGCGATTTATTTTTAGATACGTGGTCTGAGTCTTTCATAGAGTTGTAGAGTTATTAGAGAAATAGAGTTATTTTTTACATTCTTTGGTCGAAGTTTTCAAATCGGGACTTCGGAGCCTGTTCGCGACTCGGTTGATTCAGATCGGCACTTCGGAGCATGTTCGCGACTCGGTTGATTTAGATCGGCACTTCGGAGCATGTTCGCGACTCGGTTGATTCAGATCGGCACTTCGGAGCATGTTCGCGTCTCGGTTGATTCAGATCGACACTTCGGAGCATGTTCGCTACTCCGTTGATTCAGATTGAGACTCCGGGGACTGTTTGTGATTTTTTTTAATTTTTTTATTCAGATCTGTACTTCGAAGCAAGAAGTGTTTGTCAAACAGTTCATTAGTGATAACTGAATATTTGGGCCTGAGGCTTTTTTTTTCTAAGCTGTCGATTTGATTTTTAAATGATTTCAATGACAGGAAGTTGCATGTGTTGTGTTTTATGAACTGTGGATGGATTTATCAACTGAGAAATAAAGTTGAACAGAAATGATCATGAACTCTTAAAGATGATGATGAAAAGAAAAGGTAATATTGCATATAAAATTATATCCAAGTATGAACTAACTTGCGCAATACTTTAAATATTCCTACTCTACCCTAAATCAGTGAAAATGTTTGGCTCAGATTACAGAAAGTGTACGTCACACATCCTTTCATTATCATGCAACATAGTTTTCTCCTCAGATGAGTATTTAACATCTTTATTCTTGTGGGGACTAGTGTGTAAGTGCTATACACAAACACACACACACACACACACACACCGGTCAGAGTTTGGGATCAGATTGATTTTTTATGTGTTGTTGTTGTTGTTGTTGGAGTTTACTCGTCAAAACTGCATTTATTTGATCAAAAATACAGGAAAAAAAGTGAAATATTATTATGAAGTAAAACAACTTTTTTATTTTAATATGCATTAAAATCTATTTTATTTCTGTGATTGTCAGCATCATTCCTCCAGTCTTCAGTGTCACATGATCTTCACAAATCAGAATAATATGATGATTTATTATCAGAGTTGTGCTGCTGAAACTGTGATACTTTGAAAGTATCTCTTCTAACAGGATTCTTTGATGAAAGAAATGTTAAAAAGAAAAGCATTTATTTAAAATAGAAGTATTTTCTAACAATAAACAATAGAGTTCAAAAGTTTATAACTCTTTTAGGATGTATTAAATTGATAAGAAGTGAAATCAAAGATTAATATTGTTAGAAGAGATTTATATTTTTAATAAACGCTGTTCTTTAAAAAAAAAGTATACATCGAAGAATCCTTAAAAAGATTCCAAAATAATATTTGGCATCACAACTATTAATAATTCTAATAATAAATCATCATATTAGACTGATTTCTGAAGATCATGTGACACTGAAGACTGGAGGAATGATGCTGAAAATACAGCTGCACATCACAGTAATAAATTATATTTTAAAGGATATTAAAATATAAACCATTATTTTATATATTTTATTTGGATAATTTTGAATTATTACTGAAATACAACCATTTTTGTATCAAACAGTTCATTGAACAATAATAAATTAATTACCTGAAGCTGACAATGAAGTAAATGTATAATAATTAGCAAAGATGATTAATTTAGCGCTGTAAACGCGCGAGTGAGGGGCGGAGACGCGCCGCGGAGCGTCAGACGCGCGTGAGGACCAAACACAGCAGAATGGTAGGAAAATTCACTCCTCTTATTATTTCTCTTTTACTATAGCGATTTATTTTTAGATACGTGGTCTGAGTCTTTCATAGAGTTGTAGAGTTATTAGAGAAATAGAGTTATTTTTTACATTCTTTGGTCGAAGTTTTCAAATCGGGACTTCGGAGCCTGTTCGCGACTCGGTTGATTCAGATCGGCACTTCGGAGCATGTTCGCGACTCGGTTGATTTAGATCGGCACTTCGGAGCATGTTCGCGACTCGGTTGATTCAGATCGGCACTTCGGAGCATGTTCGCGTCTCGGTTGATTCAGATCGACACTTCGGAGCATGTTCGCTACTCCGTTGATTCAGATTGAGACTCCGGGGACTGTTTGTGATTTTTTTTAATTTTTTTATTCAGATCTGTACTTCGAAGCAAGAAGTGTTTGTCAAACAGTTCATTAGTGATAACTGAATATTTGGGCCTGAGGCTTTTTTTTTCTAAGCTGTCGATTTGATTTTTAAATGATTTCAATGACAGGAAGTTGCATGTGTTGTGTTTTATGAACTGTGGATGGATTTATCAACTGAGAAATAAAGTTGAACAGAAATGATCATGAACTCTTAAAGATGATGATGAAAAGAAAAGGTAATATTGCATATAAAATTATATCCAAGTATGAACTAACTTGCGCAATACTTTAAATATTCCTACTCTACCCTAAATCAGTGAAAATGTTTGGCTCAGATTACAGAAAGTGTACGTCACACATCCTTTCATTATCATGCAACATAGTTTTCTCCTCAGATGAGTATTTAACATCTTTATTCTTGTGGGGACTAGTGTGTAAGTGCTATACACAAACACACACACACACACACACACACCGGTCAGAGTTTGGGATCAGATTGATTTTTTATGTGTTGTTGTTGTTGTTGTTGGAGTTTACTCGTCAAAACTGCATTTATTTGATCAAAAATACAGGAAAAAAAGTGAAATATTATTATGAAGTAAAACAACTTTTTTATTTTAATATGCATTAAAATCTATTTTATTTCTGTGATTGTCAGCATCATTCCTCCAGTCTTCAGTGTCACATGATCTTCACAAATCAGAATAATATGATGATTTATTATCAGAGTTGTGCTGCTGAAACTGTGATACTTTGAAAGTATCTCTTCTAACAGGATTCTTTGATGAAAGAAATGTTAAAAAGAAAAGCATTTATTTAAAATAGAAGTATTTTCTAACAATAAACAATAGAGTTCAAAAGTTTATAACTCTTTTAGGATGTATTAAATTGATAAGAAGTGAAATCAAAGATTAATATTGTTAGAAGAGATTTATATTTTTAATAAACGCTGTTCTTTAAAAAAAAAGTATACATCGAAGAATCCTTAAAAAGATTCCAAAATAATATTTGGCATCACAACTATTAATAATTCTAATAATAAATCATCATATTAGACTGATTTCTGAAGATCATGTGACACTGAAGACTGGAGGAATGATGCTGAAAATACAGCTGCACATCACAGTAATAAATTATATTTTAAAGGATATTAAAATATAAACCATTATTTTATATATTTTATTTGGATAATTTTGAATTATTACTGAAATACAACCATTTTTGTATCAAACAGTTCATTGAACAATAATAAATTAATTACCTGAAGCTGACAATGAAGTAAATGTATAATAATTAGCAAAGATGATTAATTTAGCGCTGTAAACGCGCGTGTGAGGGGCGGAGACGCGCCGCGGAGCGTCAGACGCGCGTGAGGACCAAACACAGCAGAATGGTAGGAAAATTCACTCCTCTTATTATTTCTCTTTTACTATAGCGATTTATTTTTAGATACGTGGTCTGAGTCTTTCATAGAGTTGTAGAGTTATTAGAGAAATAGAGTTATTTTTTACATTCTTTGGTCGAAGTTTTCAAATCGGGACTTCGGAGCCTGTTCGCGACTCGGTTGATTTAGATCGGCACTTCGGAGCATGTTCGCGACTCGGTTGATTCAGATCGGCACTTCGGAGCATGTTCGCGTCTCGGTTGATTCAGATCGACACTTCGGAGCATGTTCGCTACTCCGTTGATTCAGATTGAGACTCCGGGGACTGTTTGTGATTTTTTTTTTTTATTTATTCAGATCTGTACTTCGAAGCAAGAAGTGTTTGTCAAACAGTTCATTAGTGATAAGTGAATATTTGGGCCTGAGGCTTTTTTTTCTAAGCTTTCGATTTGATTTTTAAATGATTTCAATGACAGGAAGTTGCATGTGTTGTGTTTTATGAATTGTGGATGGATTTATCAACTGAGAAATAAAGTTGAACAGAAATGATCATGAACTCTTAAAGATGATGATGAAAAGAAAAGGTAATATTGCATATAAAATTATATCCAAGTATGAACTAACTTGCGCAATACTTTAAATATTCTTACTCTACCCTAAATCAGTGAAAATGTTTTGCTCAGTTTACAGAAAGTGTACGTCACACATCCTTTCATTATTATGCAACATAGATTTCTCCTCAGATGAGTATTTAACATCTTTATTCTTGTGGGGATTAGTGTGTAAGTGCTATACACAAACACACACACACACCGGTCAGAGTTTGGGATCAGATTGATTTTTTATGTGTTGTTGTTGTTGTTTTTACAGGAGTTTACTCATCAAAACTGCATTTATTTGATCAAAAATACAGGGAAAAAAGTGAAATATTATTATGAAGTAAAACAACTTTTTTATTTTAATATGCATTAAAATCTATTTTATTTCTGTGATTGTGAGCATCATTCCTCCAGTCTTCAGTGTCACATGATCTTCACAAATCAGAATAATATGATGATTTATTATCAGAGTTATGCTGCTGAAACTGTGATACTTTGAAAGTATCTCTTCTAACAGGATTCTTTGATGAAAGAAATGTTATAAAGAAAAGCATTTATTTAAAATAGAAGTATTTTCTAGCAATAAACAATAGAGTTCAAAAGTTTATAACTCTTTTAGGATGTATTAAATTGATAAGAAGTGAAATCAAATATTAATATTGTTAGAAGAGGTTTATATTTTTAATAAACGCTGTTCTTTAAAAAAAAAGTATACATCGAAGAATCCTTAAAAAAGATTCCAAAATAATATTTGGCATCACAACTATTAATAATTCTAATAATAAATCATCATATTAAACTGATTTCTGAAGATCATGTGACACTGAAGACTGGAGGAATGATGCTGAAAATACAGCTGCACATCACAGTAATAAATTATATTTTAAAGGATATTAAAATATAAACCATTATTTTATATATTTTATTTGGATAATTTTGAATTATTACTGAAATACAACCATTTTTGTATCAAACAGTTCAATGAACAATAATAAAGGAATTACCTGAAGCTGACAATGAAGTAAATGTATAATAATTAGCAAAGATGATTAATTTAGCGCTGTAAACGCGCGTGTGATGGGGGTGAGAAGCGCCGCGGAGCGTCAGACGCGTGTGAGGACCAAACAAAGCAGAACGGTAGGAAACTTCACTCCTCTTATTATTTCTCTTTTACTATAGCGATTTATTTTTAGATACGTGGTCTGAGTCTTTCATAGAGTTGTAGAGTTATTAGAGTAATATAATTATTTTTTACATTCTTTGGTCGAAGTTTTCAGATCGGGACTTCGGAGCCTGTTCGCGACTCGGTTGATTCAGATCGGCACTTCGGAGCATGTTCGCGACTCGGTTGATTCAGATCGGCACCTCGGAGCATGTTCTCGACTCGGTTGATTCAGATCGGCACTTCGGAGCATGTTCGCGTCTCGGTTGATTCAGATCGAGACTTCGGAGCATGTTCGCGACTCGGTTGATTCAGATCGGCACTTCGGAGCATTTTCGCGACTCGGTTGATTCAGATCGGCACTTCGGAGCATGTTCGCGACTCCGTTGATTCAGATTGAGACTCCGGGGACTGTTTGTGATTTTTTTTTTATTCAGATCTGTACTTCGAAGCAAGAAGTGTTTGTCAAACAGTTCATTAGTGATAACTGAATATTTGGGCCTGAGGCTTTTTTTTCTAACCTGTCGATTTGATTTTTAAATGATTTCAATGACAGGAAGTTGCATGTGTTGTGTTTTATGAATTATGGATGGATTCATCAACTGAGAAATAAAGTTGAACAGAAATGATCATGAACTCTTAAAGATGATGATGAAAAGAAAAGGTAATATTGCATATAAAATTATATCCAAGTATGAACTAACTGGCACAATACTTTAAATATTCTTACTCTACCCTAAATCAGTGAAAATGTTTGGCTCAGTTTACAGAAAGTGTACGTCACACATCCTTTCATTATTATGCAACATAGTTTTCTCCTCAGATGGGTATTTAACATCTTTATTCTTGTGGGGATTAGTGTGTAAGTGCTATACACAAACACACACACACACACACACACACACACACACACACAAACACACACACACCGGTCAGAGTTTGGGATCAGATTGATTTTTTATGTGTTGTTGTTGGAGTTTACTCGTCAAAACTGCATTTATTTGATCAAAAATACAGGAAAAAAGTCAAATATTATTATGAAGTAAAACAACTTTTTTATTTTAATATACATTAAAATCTATTTTATTTCTGTGATTGTCAGCATCATTCCTCCAGTCTTCAGTGTCACATGATCTTCACAAATCAGAATAATATGATTATTTATTATCAGAGTTGTGCTGCTGAAACTGTGATACTTCTTTCAGGATTCTTTGATGAATGAAATGTTAAAAAGAAGAGCATTTATTTAAAATAGAATTCTTTTCTAACAATAAACAATATAGTTCAAAAGTTTATAACTCTTTTAGGATGTATTAAATTGATAAGAAGTGAAATCAAAGATTAATATTGTTAGAAGAGATTTATATTTTGAATAAACGCTGTTCTTTAAAAAAAATATATATACATTGAAGAATCCGGAAAAAAGTATCGCAGATTCCAAAATAATATTTGGCATCACAACTATAAATTATTCTAATAATAAATCATCATATTAGACTGATTTCTGAAGATCATGTGACACTGAAGACTGGAGGAATGATGCTGAAAATACAGCTGCACATCACAGTAATAAATTATATTTTAAAGGATATTAAAATATAAACCATTATTTTATATATTTTATTTGGATAATTTTGAATTATTACTGAAATACAACCATTTTTGTATCAAACAGTTCAATGAACAATAAAAATGGAATTACCTGAAGCTGACAATGGAGTAAATGTATAATAATTATCAAAGATGATTAATTTAGCGCTGTAAACGCGCGTGTGATGGGGCGGAGACGCGCCGTGGAGCGTCAGACGCGCGTGAGGACCAAACACAGCAGAACGGTAGGAAACTTCACTCCTCTTATTATTTCTCTTTTACTATAGCGATTTATTTTTAGATACGTGGTCTGAGTCTTTCATAGAGTTGTTTTATAAACGCAGCAACTTTGAAATCAGCTCTGAAAGTTCCTGTCAGTGTTTAAAAACTAATTATGATTTAATAACATGTTAAATGAATTTGGTAAGAATGGTATTCTGTTTTATTTACATAGAGGTTTATTAATATAGGCTGAAATATAGGGTTTTTTATAGTGTAAAGGTAATATTATGGTGCATTGCTCGTTAAAAGTTAGGCTGTTAATATAATATAGAGAAAGATCGTTCTAAATTATTTTTACTATATTATTCAAATCGAAACCATTATGTTATATATTTTATTTTAAAAGGTTTGAATTATTACTGATTTTTGACTGTAGCATCACTACCAATAGCCGCGTGTCGACATGTATAATAATTAGCACAGATGATTAATTTAGCGCTGTAAACGCGCGCGTGAGGGGCGGAGACGCGCCGCGGAGCGTCAGACGCGCGTGAGGACCAAACACAGCAGAACGGTATGGAAACTTCACTCCTCTTATTATTTCTCTTTTACTATAGCGATTTATTTTTAGATACGTGATCTGAGTCTTTCATAGAGTTGTTTTATAAACGCAGTAACTTTGAAATCAGCTCTGAAAGTTCCTGTCAGTGTTTAAAAACGAATTATGATTTAATAACATGTTGAATGAATTTGGTAAGAACGGTATTCTGTTTTATTTACATAGAGGTTATTAATATAGGCTGAAATATAGTGTTTTTTATAGTGTAAAGGTGAAATTATGGTGCATTGCTCGTTAAAAGTTAGGCTGTTAATATAATATAGAGAAAGATCATTCTAAATTATTTTTACTATATTAAAACGCATTTATTTTTTACATTCGATGGTCGAAGTTTTCAGATTGTCACATCGGAGTCTGTTCGCTACTCTTTTGATTCAGATCGGCACTTCGGAGCATGTTCGCGACTCGGTTGATTTAGATCGGCACTTCGGAGCATGTTCGCGACTCGGTTGATTCAGATCGACACTTCGGAGCATGGTCGCGTCTCGGTTGATTCAGATCGACACTTCGGAGCATGTTCGCGTCTCGGTTGATTCAGATCGACACTTCGGAGCATGTTCGCGTCTCGGTTGATTCAGATCGGCACTTCGGAGCATGTTCGCGTCTCGGTTGATTTAGATCGGCACTTCGGAGCATGTTCGCGACTCGGTTGATTCAGATCGGCACTTCGGAGCATTTTCGCGACTCGGTTGATTCAGATCGGCACTTCGGAGCATGTTCGCGACTCCGTTGATTCAGATTGAGACTCAGGGGACTGTTTGTGATTTTTTTTTTTTTTTTTAATTCAGATCTGTACTTCAAAGCAAGAAGTGTTTGTCAAACAGTTCATTAGTGATAACTGAATATTTGGGCCTGAGGCTTTTTTTTTCTAACCTGTCGATTTGATTTTTGAATGATTTCAATGACAGGAAGTTGCATGTGTTGTGTTTTATGAATTATGGATGTATTCATCAACTGAGAAATAAAGTTGAACAGAAATGATCATGAACTCTTAAAGATGATGATGAAAAGAAAAGGTAATATTGCATATAAAATTATATCCAAGTATGAACTAACTTGCACAATACTTTAAATATTCTTACTCTACCCTAAATCAGTGAAAATGTTTGGCTCAGTTTACAGAAAGTGTACGTCACACATCCTTTCATTATTATGCAACATAGTTTTCTCCTCAGATGAGTATTTAACATCTTTATTCTTGTGGGGATTAGTGTGTAAGTGCTATACACAAACACACACACACACACCGGTCAGACTTTGGGATCAGATTGATTTTTTATGTGTTGTTGTTTTTTTACAGGAGTTTACTCGTCAAAACTGCATTTATTTGATCAAAAATACAGGAAAAAAGGGAAATATTATTATGAAGTAAAACAACTTTTTTATTTTAATATACATTAAAATCTATTTTATTTCTGTGATTGTCAGCATCATTCCTCCAGTGTTCAGTGTCACATGATCTTCACAAATCAGAATAATATGATGATTTATTATCAGAGTTGTGCTGCTGAAACTGTGATACTTCTTTCAGGATTCTTTGATGAAAGAAATGTTAAAAAGAAAAGCATTTATTTAAAATAGAAGTCTTTTCTAACAATAAACAATAGAGTTCAAAAATTTATAACTCTTTTAGGATGTATTAAATTGATAAGAAGTGAAATCAAAGATTAATATTGTTAGAAGAGATTTATATTTTGAATAAACGCTGTTCTTTAAAAAAATATATATACATTGAAGAATCCGGGAAAAAAGTATGGCAGATTCCAAAATAATATTTGGCATCACAACTATTAATAATTCTAATAATAAATCATCATATTAGACTGATTTCTGAAGATCATGTGACACTGAAGACTGGAGGAATGATGCTGAAAATACAGCTGCACATCACAGTAATAAATTATATTTTAAACGATATTAAAATATAAACCATTATTTTATATATTTTATGTTGATAATTTTGAATTATTACTGAAATACAACCTTTTTTGTATCAAACAGTTCATTGAACAATAATAAATGAATTACCTGAAGCTGACAATGAAGTAAATGTATAATAATTAGCAAAGATGATTAATTTAGCGCTGTAAACGCGCGTGTGAGGGGCGGAGACGCGCCGCGGAGCGTCAGACACGCGTGAGGACCAAACACAGCAGAACGGTAGGAAACTTCACTCCTCTTATTATTTCTATTTTACTATAGCGATTTATTTTTAGATACTTGGTCTGAGTCTTTCATAGAGTTGTAGAGTTATTAGAGAAATAGAGTTATTTTTTACATTCTTTGGTCGAAGTTTTCAGATCGGGACTTCGGAGCATGTTCGCGACTCGGTTGATTCAGATCGGCACTTCGGAGCATGTTCGCGTCTCGGTTGATTCAGATCGACACTTCGGAGCATGTTCGCGACTCGGTTGATTCAGATCGGCACTTCGGAGCATTTTCGCGACTCGGTTGATTTAGATCGGCACTTCGGAGCATGTTCGCAACTCCGTTGATTCAGATTGAGACTCCGGGGACTGTTAGTGATTTTTTTTTTTTTTTTAATTCAGATCTGTACTTCGAAGCAAGAAGTGTTTGTCAAACAGTTCATTAGTGATAACTGAATATTTGGGCCTGAGGCTTTTTTTTTCTAAGCTGTCGATTTGATTTTTAAATGATTTCAATGACAGGAAGTTGTATGTGTTGTGTTTTATGAATTGTGGATGGATTTATCAACTGAGAAATAAACTTGAACAGAAATGATCATGAACTCTTAAAGATGATGATGAAAAGAAAAGGTAATATTGCATATAAAATTATATCCAAGTATGAACTAACTGGCACAATACTTTAAATATTCTTACTCTACCCTAAATCAGTGAAAATGTTTGGCTCAGTTTACAGAAAGTGTACGTCACACATCCTTTCATTATTATGCAACATAGTTTTCTCCTCAGATGAGTATTTAACATCTTTATTCTTGTGGGGATTAGTGTGTAAGTGCTATACACAAACACACACACACACACACACACACCTGTCAGAGTTTGGGATCAGATTGATTTTTTATGTGTTGTTGTTGTTGTTGTTGGAGTTTACTCGTCAAAACTGCATTTATTTGATCAAAAATACAGGAAAAAAGGGAAATATTATTATGAAGTAAAACAACTTTTTTATTTTAATATACATTAAAATCTATTTTATTTCTGTGATTGTCAGCATCATTCCTCCAGTCTTCAGTGTCACATGATCTTCACAAATCAGAATAATATGATGATTTATTATCAGAGTTGTGCTGCTGAAACTGTGATACTTCTTTCAGGATTCTTTGATGAATGAAATGTCAAAAAGAAAAGCATTTATTTAAAATAGAAGACTTTTCTAACAATAAACAATAGAGTTCAAAAGTTTATAACTCTTTTAGGATGTATTAAATTGATAAGAAGTGAAATCAAAGATTAATATTGTTAGAAGAGATTTATATTTTGAATAAACGCTGTTCTTTTAAAAAATATATATACATTGAATAATCCGGAAAAAAGTATCGCAGATTCCAAAATAATATTTGGCATCACAACTATTAATAATTCTAATAATAAATCATCATATTAGACTGATTTCTGAAGATCATGTGACACTGAAGACTGGAGGAATGATGCTGAAAATACAGCTGCACATCACAGTAATAAATTATATTTTAAAGGATATTAAAATATAAACCATTATTTTATATATTTTATTTTGATAATTTTGAATTATTACTGAAATACAACCTTTTTTTGTATCAAACAGTTCATTGAACAATAATAAATGAATTACCTGAAGCCGACAATGAAGTAAATGTATAATAATTAGCAAATATGATTAATTTAGCGCTGTAAACGCGCGTGTGAAGGGGCGGAGACGCGCCGCTGAGAGTCAGAAGCGGGTGAGGACCAAACACAGCAGAACGGTAGGAAACTTCACTCCTCTTATTATTTCTCTTTTACTATAGCGATTTATTTTTAGATACGTGGTCTGAGTCTTTCATAGAGTTGTAGAGTTATTAGAGAAATAGAGTTATTTTTTACATTCGTTGGTCGAAGTTTTAAGATCGGGACTTCGGAGCCTGTTCGCGACTCGGTTGATTCAGATCGGCACTTCGGAGCATGTTCGCGACTCGGTTGATTTAGATCGGCACTTCGGAGCATGTTCGCGACTCCGTTGATTCAGATTGAGACTCCGGGGACTGTTAGTGATTTTTTTTATTTTTTTTAATTCAGATCTGTACTTCGAAGCAAGAAGTGTTTGTCAAACAGTTCATTAGTGATAACTGAATATTTGGGCCTGAGGCTTTTTTTTTCTAAGCTGTCGATTTGATTTTTAAATGATTTCAATGACAGGAAGTTGCATGTGTTTTGTTTTATGAATTGTGGATGGATTTATCAACTGAGAAATAAACTTGAACAGAAATGATCATGAACTCTTAAAGATGTTGATGAAAAGAAAAGGTAATATTGCATATAAAATTATATCCAAGTATGAACTAACTTGCGCAATACTTTAAATATTCTTACTCTACCCTAAATCAGTGAAAATGTTTGGCTCAGTTTACAGAAAGTGTACGTCACACATCCTTTCATTATTATGCAACATAGTTTTCTCCTCAGATGAGTATTTAACATCTTTATTCTTGTGGGGATTAGTGTGTAAGTGCTATACACAAACACACACACACACACACCGGTCAGAGTTTGGGATCAGATTGATTTTTTATGTGTTGTTGTTGTTGTTGTTGGAGTTTACTCGTCAAAACTGCATTTATTTGATCAAAAATACAGGAAAAAAGTCAAATATTATTATGAAGTAAAACAACTTTTTTATTTTAATATACATTAAAATCTATTTTATTTCTGTGATTGTCAGCATCATTCCTCCAGTCTTCAGTGTCACATGATCTTCACAAATCAGAATAATATGATGATTTATTATCAGAGTTGTGCTGCTGAAACTGTGATACTTCTTTCAGGATTCTTTGATGAATGAAATGTTAAAAAGAAGAGCATTTATTTAAAATAGAATTCTTTTCTAACAATAAACAATATAGTTCAAAAGTTTATAACTCTTTTAGGATGTATTAAATTGATAAGAAGTGAAATCAAAGATTAATATTGTTAGAAGAGATTTATATTTTGAATAAACGCTGTTCTTTAAAAAAATATATATACATTGAAGAATCCGGAAAAAAGTATCGCAGATTCCAAAATAATATTTGGCATCACAACTATTAATAATTCTAATAATAAATCATCATATTAGACTGATTTCTGAAGATCATGTGACACTGAAGACTGGAGGAATGATGCTGAAAATACAGCTGCACATCACAGTAATAAATTATATTTTAAAGGATATTAAAATATAAACCATTATTTTATATATTTTATTTGGATAATTTTGAATTATTACTGAAATACAACCATTTTTGTATCAAACAGTTCAATGAACAATAATAATGGAATTACCTGAAGCTGACAATGGAGTAAATGTATAATAATTATCAAAGATGATTAATTTAGCGCTGTAAACGCGCGTGTGATGGGGCGGAGACGCGCCGTGGAGCGTCAGACGCGCGTGAGGACCAAACACAGCAGAACGGTAGGAAACTTCACTCCTCTTATTATTTCTCTTTTACTATAGCGATTTATTTTTAGATACGTGGTCTGAGTCTTTCATAGAGTTGTTTTATAAACGCAGCAACTTTGAAATCAGCTCTGAAAGTTCCTGTCAGTGTTTAAAAACTAATTATGATTTAATAACATGTTAAATGAATTTGGTAAGAATGGTATTCTGTTTTATTTACATAGAGGTTATTAATATAGGCTGAAATATAGTGTTTTTTATAGTGTAAA
Source organism: Carassius auratus (assembly GCF_003368295.1). Classification (NCBI taxonomy): domain Eukaryota; kingdom Metazoa; phylum Chordata; class Actinopteri; order Cypriniformes; family Cyprinidae; genus Carassius; species Carassius auratus. The sequence continues at coordinate 2,320,929 of NC_039251.1, forward strand.
GGTAATATTATGGTGCATTGCTCGTTAAAAGTTAGGCTGTTAATATAATATAGAGAAAGATCGTTCTAAATTATTTTTACTATATTATTCAAATCGAAACCATTATTTTATATATTTTATTTTAAAAGGTTTGAATTATTACTGATTTTTGACTGTAGCATCACTACCAATAGCCGCGTGTCGACATGTATAATAATTAGCACAGATGATTAATTTAGCGCTGTAAACGCGCGTGTGAGGGGCGGAGACGCGCCGCGGAGCGTTCAGACGCGCGTGAGGACCAAACACAGCAGAACGGTATGGAAACTTCACTCCTCTTATTATTTCTCTTTTACTATAGCGATTTATTTTTAGATACGTGATCTGAGTCTTTCATAGAGTTGTTTTATAAACGCAGTAACTTTGAAATCAGCTCTGAAAGTTCCTGTCAGTGTTTAAAAACGAATTATGATTTAATAACATGTTGAATGAATTTGGTAAGAACGGTATTCTGTTTTATTTACATAGAGGTTATTAATATAGGCTGAAATATAGTGTTTTTTATAGTGTAAAGGTGAAATTATGGTGCATTGCTCGTTAAAAGTTAGGCTGTTAATATAATATAGAGAAAGATCATTCTAAATTATTTTTACTATATTAAAACGCATTTATTTTTTACATTCGATGGTCGAAGTTTTCAGATTGTCAAATCGGAGTCTGTTCGCTACTCTTTTGATTCAGATCGGCACTTCGGAGCATGTTCGCGACTCGGTTGATTTAGATCGACACTTCGGAGCATGTTCGCGTCTCGGTTGATTCAGATCGACACTTCGGAGCATGTTCGCGTCTCGGTTGATTCAGATCGGCACTTCGGAGCATGTTCGCGTCTCGGTTGATTCAGATCGACACTTCGGAGCATGTTCGCGACTCGGTTGATTCAGATCGGCACTTCGGAGCATTTTCGCGACTCGGTTGATTCAGATCGGCACTTCGGAGCATGTTCGCGACTCCGTTGATTCAGATTGAGACTCCGGGGACTGTTTGTGATTTATTTTTTTTTTTTTTTTAATTCAGATCTGTACTTCAAAGCAAGAAGTGTTTGTCAAACAGTTCATTAGTGATAACTGAATATTTGGGCCTGAGGCTTTTTTTTTTCTAACCTGTCGATTTGATTTTTGAATGATTTCAATGACAGGAAGTTGCATGTGTTGTGTTTTATGAATTATGGATGGATTCATCAACTGAGAAATAAAGTTGAACAGAAATGATCATGAACTCTTAAAGATGATGATGAAAAGAAAAGGTAATATTGCATATAAAATTATATCCAAGTATGAACTAACTTGCACAATACTTTAAATATTCTTACTCTACCCTAAATCAGTGAAAATGTTTGGCTCAGTTTACAGAAAGTGTACGTCACACATCCTTTCATTATTATGCAACATAGTTTTCTCCTCAGATGAGTATTTAACATCTTTATTCTTGTGGGGATTAGTGTGTAAGTGCTATACACAAACACACACACACACACCGGTCAGACTTTGGGATCAGATTGATTTTTTATGTGTTGTTGTTTTTTTACAGGAGTTTACTCGTCAAAACTGCATTTATTTGATCAAAAATACAGGAAAAAAGGGAAATATTATTATGAAGTAAAACAACTTTTTTATTTTAATATACATTAAAATCTATTTTATTTCTGTGATTGTCAGCATCATTCCTCCAGTGTTCAGTGTCACATGATCTTCACAAATCAGAATAATATGATGATTTATTATCAGAGTTGTGCTGCTGAAACTGTGATACTTCTTTCAGGATTCTTTGATGAAAGAAATGTTAAAAAGAAAAGCATTTATTTAAAATAGAAGTCTTTTCTAACAATAAACAATAGAGTTCAAAAATTTATAACTCTTTTAGGATGTATTAAATTGATAAGAAGTGAAATCAAAGATTAATATTGTTAGAAGAGATTTATATTTTGAATAAACGCTGTTCTTTAAAAAAATATATATACATTGAAGAATCCGGGAAAAAAGTATGGCAGATTCCAAAATAATATTTGGCATCACAACTATTAATAATTCTAATAATAAATCATCATATTAGACTGATTTCTGAATATCATGTGACACTGAAGACTGGAGGAATGATGCTGAAAATACAGCTGCACATCACAGTAATAAACTAGATAAAAAAGTTCGTCAAGACAAACTTTAAGTTGGCTTGAGAAAGCCTGACCAGAAAGTCTGAAAAAGTTTGAAAAGTTTGAAAAGTTTAAGAAGTTTAAAAAGTTTTAAGTTTGACGGTTTTCAGTCTGAGATAGATAGATAGATAGAGTTTGAAGATAGATAGATAGATAGAGTTTGAATATAGATAGATAGATAGATAAAGTTTGAAGATAGATAGGTAGATAGATAGAGTTTGAAGATAGTGTTTGAAGATAGATAGATAGATAGATAGATAGATAGATAGATAGATAGATAGATAGATAGATAGATTAGTTTTAATATAGATGGATAGAGAGATAGATTAGTTTTAATATAGATAGATAGATAGATTAGTTTTAATATAGATAGATAGATAGATGGATAGATAGATACAGTCAGAAGATAGATAGATACAACCATAAAATAGATAGAAAGATTAGTTTTAATATAGATAGATAGAAAGATAGATTTAGATAGATAGATTAGGTTTAATATAGCATGATGCTAGCATGATTTTAGCATGATTAGCATGCGACTAGCATTTTGCTAACATGATTTTAGCATGATTAGCATGCGACTAGCATAATTCTAGCATGATTAGCATGTTGCTAGCATGATTTTAGCATGATTAGCATGCGACTAGCATGTTGCTAGCATGATTTTAGCATGATTAGCATGTTGCTAGCATGATTTTAGCATGATTAGCATGTTGCTAGCATGATTTTAGCATGATTAGCATGCGACTAGCATGTTGCTAGCAGGATTTTAGCATGATTAGCATGTTGCTAGCATGATTTTAGCATGATTAGCAGGAGACTAACATTTTGCTAGCATGATTTTAGCATGATTAGCATGTTGCTAGCATGATTTTAGCATGATTAGCATGCGACTAGCATGTTGCTAGCATGATTTTAGCATGATTAGCATGTTGCTAGCATGATTTTAGCATGATTAGCATGTTGCTAGCATGATTTTAGCATGATTAGCATGCGACTAGCATGTTGCTAGCATGATTTTTAGCATGACTAGCATGTTGCTAGCATGATTTTAGCATGATTAGCATGCGACTAGCATGTTGCTAGCATGATTTTAGCATGATTAGCATGTTGCTAGCATGATTTTAGCATGATTAGCATGTTGCTAGCATGATTTTAGCATGATTAGCATGCGACTAGCATGTTGCTAGCATGATTTTAGCATGATTAGCATGTTGCTAGCATGATTTTAGCATGATTAGCATGCGACTAGCATGTTGCTAGCATGATTTTAGCATGATTAGCATGTTGCTAGCATGATTTTAGCATGATTAGCATGCGACTAGCATGTTGCTAGCATGATTTTAGCATGATTAGCATGTTGCTAGCATGATTTTAGCATGATTAGCATGCGACTAGCATGTTGCTAGCATGATTTTAGCATGATTAGCATGTTGCTAGCATTATTTTAGCATGATTAGCATGCGACTAGCATGTTGCTAGCATGATTTTAGCATGATTAGCATGTTGCTAGCATGATTTTAGCATGATTAGCATGCGACTAGCATGTTGCTAGCATGATTTTAGCATGATTAGCATGTTGCTGGCATGATTTTAGCATGATTAGCATGTGACTAGCATGTTGCTAGCATGATTTTAGCATGATTAGCATGTTGCTAGCATGATTTTAGCATGATTAGCATGTTGCTAGCATGATTTTAGCATGATTAGCATGCGACTAGCATGTTGCTAGCATGATTTTAGCATGATTAGCATGTTGCTAGCATGATTTTAGCATGATTAGCATGTGACTAGCATGTTGCTAGCATGATTTTAGCATGATTAGCATGTTGCTAGCATGATTTTAGCATGATTAGCATGTTGCTAGCATGATTTTAGCATGATTAGCATGTTGCTAGCATGATTTTAGCATGATTAGCATGCGACTAGCATGTTGCTAGCATGATTTTAGCATGATTAGCATGTTACTAGCATGATTTTAGCATGATTAGCATGCGACTAGCATGTTGCTAGCATGATTTTTAGCATGACTAGCACGTTGCTAGCATGATTTTAGCATGATTAGCATGCGACTAGCATATTGCTAGCATGATTTTAGCATGATTAGCATGTTGCTAGCATGATTTTAGCATGATTAGCATGTTGCTAGCATGATTTTAGCATGATTAGCATGTTGCTAGCATGATTTTAGCATGATTAGCATGCGACTAGCATGTTGCTAGCATGATTTTAGCATGATTAGCATGTTGCTAGCATGATTTTAGCATGATTAGCAGGCGACTAGCATGTTGTTAGCATGATTTTAGCATGATTAGCATGTTGCTAGCATGATTTTAGCATGATTTTAGCATGATTAGCATGCGACTAACATGATTTTAGCATGATTAGCATGTTGCTAGCATGATTTTAGCATGATTAGCATGTTGCTAGCATGATTTTAGCATGATTAGCATGCGACTAGCATGTTGCTAGCAAGATTTTTAGCATGACTAGCATGTTGTTAGGATAGATAGATAGATAGATAGATAGATAGATAGATAGATAGATAGATAGATAGATAGATAGATAGATAGATAAGTTTGAATAGATAGATAGATAGATAGATGAGTTTGAATATAGATAGATAGATAGATGAGTTTGAATATAGATGGATAGATAGATAGATGAGTTTGAATATAGATAGATAGATAGATAGATAGATAGATAGATAGATAGATAGATAGATAGATGAGTTTGAAGATAGATAGATAGATAGATAGATAGATAGATAGATAGATAGATAGATAGATAGATTAGTTTTAATATAGATAGATAAGTTTGATAGATAGATAGATAGATAGATAGATATAGTTTTAATATAGATAGATAGATGAGTTTGAATATAGATAGATAGATAGATAGATGAGTTTGATTATAGATAGATGAGTTTGATTATAGATAGATAGATAGATAAGTTTTAATATAGATAGATGAGTTTGATAGATAGATAGATAGATAGATAGATAGATAGATAGATAGATAGATAGATAGATAGATAGATAGATAGATAGATAGATAGAGTTTGAATATAGATAGATAGATGAGTTTGAATGAGTTTGAATGGGTTAGTAATAGTACATAGGTTAGTCTGATTGAGTCTAATGGGCTTCAGTGTGTTTAGATTTGAATTTTTGACAGTTGGAGTTCACGGAATGTTCAGATGAGCAGAGGCTTTTCAATGCAAGTCTATGGGATTTTTATGATTTTTAATCTTCAGTTTTATGAAAAGTATAAGTCCGATCAGTTAGAAAAGATATAGCACACCCGGCGAGATTAGTCTGAAGAGCTGGTCCGAGTTTGGAGTCTGTAGAGTTAAAGCTCTAGGAGGAGTTAGAGTTGATAATTTAGTCTAAGAATAATAATAATAACTAGAATTAAAAGTTAGTGAACTAACTTTGATGTTGGCTTGGCCATCTTGGCCATGGGGCAAAAGAGCCACAGTACTTGTGTGCCCAACATTCTTGAGTTGCCCCGCTGCAAAAAAAATAAATAAATAATACCATAAAAAATACACCTGCAACAGTCTTTTTCCATGGTCCCTTGCTGTTTTCTTTTTTAATAAAAAGCCTAGGCTATGATAACAGCTACGACAGGGTTGTCTAGCTGAATGCGAAATAAGTCATGCAAAAACCATAATCTCCTAAATACCATTCAATTTAATCTTATTTTAATAGTACTGACAACATATTTTAAGTTATCACACTACTGAAAAATTAAAGAAGGGACAGTATATATAGTATACTTCGGTGAGTCAAGAGCTAAACAAAAAGTCCTGTTTCATTACAAAATACTGTAACTTTTATAAACGTTATGCTATCACCACAAAATTTTAATTAATATTTATTAAAAAATAAATATTTCATAAAACTGAAACTTAAATATATTATTTCTATAGGCTATACAAAACAGAAAAGAAAAAAGACTAAATAATAAGGCTGAATAAGCTGATCTATAGCATGTTAAATGGTGGTTGCCTGTCTATGAATGGTACACCCCTCTAAGCACACAGAAGTGGTTTGACCCAAGTCCTCAGCAGCCAATGACACTGACCTGTTCAAACTGATTTTTAAGGCATACTTCACGTGTATTTAACGTGTATTTAAAACGTGAAATATAAGTTAAATACACGCTGATTTTTCATGAGTAAACAACGCGTATTTAACGTGTATTTAACCCTCTTGGCCTTCCATACACATTAGAAGGGAGACGTGAAAAAAGGACATCGCGTACTTTATCACAGAATATTTGTTCGGCAGCACTTGTTTAGTTTAAAAGTAGACATGTCAAACTTTCTATAGATATATCTCTCATGTCTCTTCGTTGAGTATTCATGGAGTTACAGTTCATTTTAATGACGTGTTTGTAAATGAAGATCAGCGCAGACAAGGTTGAAGACAGCACACCTTGTTTGTTATCTTTATTTTATAAGTGCACAAAGTTTTGTTGTTATTGTGTTTGTATCCAAAAAAAAGTAAACCCTTTACAGATTCGATTGATGTATTGCTCTTATCTGTACGTTTAAAACTGAAAATGTAATTTAAGTAATTGTCAGGGTTATCAGCAGAAAATGACTCAAAACGCGTATATGCGTTAATCGACTCCAGAGTTAAAAGGCTGTCGTGACTTTTTTCCTTCCAGTATTCATAAGCTGTATCGCGCTGTCAAATTATATGTCATTTTGCACACATAAACATCTCAAAAACACCTGAATTCTGCTCTTGTTGTGTTCTAATGGGTGGACTAGTGCTGTGATATTATTTTTGGAAGCTCTTAAAAAATGCTGATGAAGTGCTCATTTCTCTCTCGTCTTTCTCTCTGTTCTTTGGTCAGAGACATAATTTATTAATGAGATATCTGACCCGGTAATAATAACATATGTTGATTTGGCTTGTCAGAGTGAATGAAATGTGTAGCCTATTTATTTGTCTGATCTCGCCCCAAACGCGGCTGTCATGTGACTTTTTTTTCCCTTCGCGATGTCAAATATTGCATTTTGCACACATACACGGCTCAAAAACCCCTGGATTTTTCTCTTAGTGTGTTCTAATTGGTGGACTGTGTGCATTCGCAGGAATATTTATTTTAAGAAGCTCTTAAAAAATATATATAAATGACTTTACCATGTTGTGACGATGGATAACAATTGATGTGAGGTTCAGCCTGACAGATAAAATCTCACAATCACATATAAACACTCATTTTCATGTGTATAATATATTGTTCTAATTGTTTTGTACGGTGGCCGGGAAGTGCAAAACAATATTACAAAGTATAAACACCTTTTACGAAGCTCGAGACAAATTTACATTTTGGAAAACATTTTTACTTATCATAAAACACAATTACATGGGGAAAACACTTTTACCAAGAACGAAACAAATTTACATTTTAGAAAACAAATTAACAAGAGGCAAAAAACTTTTACCAGCCCGAAACAAATTTACAATGACAGATTTTTCACGGAAAGGGAATGTACCACACACCGGAAGTGACGCGGTGAAAGGTGTTGTTGTTGTTGGTGAGCGCGGTAAATTCGTGTGGTTGTGGAGTAAATGGCATAAATGAAGTTTATGGTGTCAGAACATGGACTGCGGCCAAGGGAGGTTTTGCGGCAAACACATGAACAGCTTAACGCGGTTTTGCTTCACGTGCGATCGTTGTCTGGAGTTTCTAAACGACGCGGACCAGACGGAAACACAGGAGATGTCTCGACAGCCGGACAGTGCTAATCAAAGTAAGTTGTTATTTTTTAGTGTAGCAAAACGCTAGCTATCTGAGGCCATGTGAATACAAATCAGTAATGGTAATAATTACTGATGAAACGGCTCATAACTTTCTGTTTTGAAACGGATCTCTGTCCATTTCAGCAGAACAACCATGCCCATCATACAAACAGTTCATGGAGTAAAGAAGCTCAAAGACAAAAGAAGTCTTTTAACTATGGGCCAAAAGGAAGATTTACGCCTAAAGAAAGAAAACACGTCCAGGTAAGTTGTACTGATGGTCCTATACAATTTTGTGATGCTTTATATGTATTTGTGTGTATGTGTATATTTATTTTACCTATTTATACATTAATTATATATCTTTTGTTATTTGTCATTTACGTATTGTGCGTATACTGATAAGGAAAAATATTAATAATACTATTTTAAATTTAATCTATAACACAACAAAGTTTTGAGAAAGTGCATGGGGCGTGTAAGTGCTCAAGCCACTCAGCCATCTGTGTCATTCCAGTTTCTGTGTGTAATACTTAATTTGTAACAATTAACTTTTAATGTGCAATGTGAAAATAGAGTTCTTTAAATCAAATTTAAACACCCCCCCCCCCCCATGTACGTTTGTTAAGGTGGATAGTAATTGCAGAGAAAATATTTATTTAATAGTTTTCCTTCATTTAATTCAATTGCCATTACACAGCAGTGAAACAATGTTTGTGTTCACTCTGTAGATTCAGGGAGGGTCTTTTAACCCTGCAGTAGACTGCACTACAGCAACACATTAAATTGCTGGCCCTTGCCCTGTGCCACTATGAAAAGCAACTCACTGCTTTTGACCTTGAGAGACTCTCCAAACCTGACCTCAGTCCTTCGGGGAGTAATCAAAGGCTTAAAGAAAGTCAAACCATGGGCTACTGGGCAGACAATCTTTTTGATTGTGAAGGTTTGTTAGTTAGTTGAGAAATCACATGGCAATTAAAGCTGCAAGCAGCATTTATCAGGGTTCAAGCATTTCCGGCCTTTAAGCACAATAGCATCAAAATATTTTTTTTTAATTTAGCAATAATGTAACCACCTAAATTACAGAAGGAAAAGACCATTACAGTCAATTTACCATAGGAATTATATAGTTTTCAAAGCATTTTGAAAGTAATAGACTGTGCCATCTATGGTCCGATCTCCATGAAATTTTGCAAGCATCTTTAGAATGTTATGTCTCATATGCTCACCAATTTTTGTGAAGTTCTGAGTTTTCGTTTAGGATTTATAGGCTTTTGAGTGTTTTGCCACTCCCATGTTCTAAATGACCCTGTTATGGCTACCCAAATGGTAACATTAAACCTTTTTTAGATAATTATTGGTCTAGAGTCCAGAGAATTGTACTGCACTTGTTTGGTTGCAATTGGGTGAAAAATCTAGGACCAGTTCCCGCAAGTACGTTTTTAAGATGATAGCGCATTTTTGATGAACAATTTGATTGACAGCTGTAGTTCTTGAGGAGAAGTTGTTCATTATGAGGATATCTATTAAATGATCACGTGCATCACATGATTACAGAGCCGTAAAACTTATTAAAAAAAAAAAAAAAACCTTAATAATAAAAATCAGTACAATTACAATAGGCTTTCAGCTTTTCAAGCTTGAACCCCTAATTATGTATCTGAATTGTTTCTCTTTGCAGAAGGCCAGGCTGCTTTGTCTGTGGAAGATGTTTTGATGTTTGCTACTGGGCTGTCTTCACTTCTGCCATCTGGATTGGAACCACTGCCACAAATAGAGTTCCTGGATGACTCTACGTTCCCAATAGCAAATACAGTTTGACCGGCCATAAATCGGAACCGGACGGTTTTTGCTTAAAATACGCGATCAGTCTTTTTTCGTCTGTTTTTTCTGGAAGTGTGCCCGCATACATTGTAATCATTTGCTATCATGTCATTTGTGTGGAAGTATTTTCGAAATCTCTGCGCAGGACAAGGGCAGCTGTTCAGCTCTGGAAGGGCATCGATACATGTCTGAGGCACAGGAAGCAAGCAGCTGTTGGTGTACTGGTTCACAAATAAAAGCCTTTCCTGCACACTGAAGCTGCGCGAGCGCACAAGCGGAGACAGTGAAGAGATCTTCAGCTCAACTTCTCGCCTGTTGGATGAGAAACGAAACAGACTAAACAGTGACATACACATTTGAAAAGACAGAAGTAAATGTCAGTTCGTATAGGATGATTTTATTTTACCTTAAAATTACATCGACTTAATTTGATTTAAAAATCACCTGCTGTAGCACACTGAAAAAAGTGTTTCATTCATCCAATTAAAAAATTCAGATTCACATCTGTATTTTTTTTTTAACTTGAGACAAAACTTATTTATTTTTCATTGGCTCAAGTAAAAAAAATATAGATGTGAATCATTACCCTAATTTTTTATTTTTTAATTGGATGAATGAAACACTTTGCATCTTTGTTTTATTCCCACCAACATACTTTTATTTAGTTTCACTGGTAAATACCTTTTTTTAATTTTAAACCAAATTTAAAAACTAAAATACTGAATGCTGATTAAGAAACATCTTATTGAATGTGTGTTGATTGTGTTGTTTGGAATCTAGAACTATGCAGTTATTGCATTTAATTTCACATGGTTACAGTTAATCTTTTCATTTAAGGCCAGTTCTATGTAGTTTTAACCAAATTCAGAAACAGAAGCTAAATGCTGATGTCTGTACCATCTATGTTTGTATTGAATGTAGTCTACTTACTGCGCAGTTACTGCTGTTAATTTCAGATGGTTACGGTTATTTTTTTCAATAGCCAAAAGCCAGTTTGACCCATTTAATACCAAATAAACATCTTATTTATGCATACTTTCCTTCTTTCTTGTTTGTTGCTTAAAGAAAAAAAAACTGAAATCTGTATCTGAATCGGCAAAATCATGATCAGTGCATCACTATTTCAAACTCCTTAAAATTAGCACTCCTAGACTTATACACTTTAAGTCACAAATGGACTTTGGAATTCAAAATAGTCCTGGATTTGGCTGTTTTTATGCTAAATGATGGATGAGTTAAGACTCTGAAAACATTGTCATTAAAGGTTCACTTTAAAGTGCAGTTGCCAAAATTGTTTTTATAATGTAACAGTATGTGAGCATGTTTTTTCCCCTCACCGTTAACATTTTGAAAATGTTTTAGATTTGTGACTCTCAAACTGGGATCCCTTTGTGAATCACTGTTTTAGATAAAGAAACAAGTAGTTCAAGAAGTTTTGTTTTCTATACTACAAAAATTTATTAAATAATTATTAGTATTTTTGATTAATTTACCTTACACAAAAACAATTAAGCTGTGGGGGACAGATTCATAAACATTGTGTTCAGACAGACAGCAGTATTCCACCACTACAAAAAACTCCCTTTTTTTTATAATTTCATAGTTGAGACATATTAGATTAGTTTCATGTACAGTTCTGGTGCAGAGTCCCAGTTCTCTGGTTTCTGTAACTGATTGTGTTCCATGGCAAAGTCCAAGTACTCCTGCTTGTTTGGGTCCCCACAAGGAGTCAATGACAGGCTGCCTCAGTAAGGGCATCCAGTTCAGCCTATCCAATTTGAAATCTGCAGTCTCTGGAGGCAAACCTATCGTTAAATAGAAAACATAAGCTTTTCTTTTCATTTAAGCTAAAACACTAGAATGATACTTTCATCTGTTCATTACCAATGTATCACCTGTGTGGTAAGTAGTAGAGTTCATTGGGCACTCCCGAACATGCTGCTGTTCTGGAAGGGCGAATGCTGTGACTGTTCCACAGTCTCACACACTCATCCAAGTATCCTTTCTTCTGCGGTACAACGCTTCGTTCAGTTTACTTTTAAGAGCCCTCAAGCTGATGTTTACACCGTGTAGACTTGACATCATGTCGATGATTACAGGGTACGAGTGGACCTCGTTAAAATATTGAACACATTGATGCAGAGTATGTCTTGTGTTTCCGTCTGGTCCGCGTCGTTTAGAAACTCCAAACATCGATGACAAGTGAAGAAAAACCGCGTTAAGCTGTTCATGTGTTTGCCACAAAACCTCCCTCGGCCGCAACTTCATTAATGCCATTTACTCCACAACCACACGAATTTACCGCGCTCACCACCACCAACAACAACAACAATAACACCTTTCACCGCGTCACTTCCGGTGTGTGGTACTTTCCCTTTCCGTGAAAAATCTGTCATTGTAAATTTGTTTCGGGACTGGTAAAAGTGTTTTGCCTCTTGTCAATTTGTTTTCTAAAATGTAAATTTGTTTCGTCCTTGGTAAATGTGTTTTCCCCATGTAATTGTGTTTTATAGTAAGTAAAAATGTTTTCCAAAATGTAAATTTGTCTCGAGCTTCGTAAAAGTGTTTCACACTTTGTAATGTTGTTTTGCACTTATCGGCCACCGTAGTTTTGTGCCGTTTCGCTGCAGTGTTTTAATGCGAAAGGCTGTAAATTCTCTTCAAGTGTTCAGAGAAATACATGGCGAGCTCGCGGGCAGTTGCGCTGCCGCGAATATATCATGTTATTACTTTAAACAGTTCAGAAACATCTGAATTTAGCTCTTGGTGTGTTCTAACGTGTGGATTGCGTGCAATCGCCGATATAATTTAATTATAAAAGGTCTTAAATAAGAATAAATTCGCTCGTTGTGAGCTCCGTGGAGACAGCATGAGCTGAGCAGCCGTGATTCTTCTCTCGTCTGTCTGACTGCTCTCTGCCCAGACATCAAGTATTCATAAGCTGTATCACGCTGTCAAATTATATTTCATTTTGCACACATAAACAGTTCAAAAACACCTGAATTCTGCTCTTGTTGTGTTCTAATGGGTGGATTAGTGCAATTCGCTGTGATATTATTTTTGGAAGCGCTTAAAAATGCGGATGAAGCGCTCATTTCTCTCTCGTCTTTCTCGCTGTTCTTTGGCCAGAGACATAATTTATAAATGAGACCTGACCCGGTAATAATAACATATGTTGGTTTAGCTTGTCAGTGTGAATGAAATGTGTATTTATTTGTCCGATCTCGCCCCGAAACGCGGCTGTCATGTGGACTTCAAGTGTTCAGAGAAATACATCGCGGGCTCGCGGACATTTGGCTGCCGCGAATATATCATGTTATTACTTTAAACAGTTCAGAAACATCTGAATTTAGCTCTTGGTGTGTTCTAACGTGTGGATTGCGTGCAGTCGCCGTTTTAAAAGGTCTTAAATAAGAATGAATTCGCTCGTTGTGAGCTCCGTGGAGACAGACTGAGCTGAGCAGCAGTGATTCTTCTCTCGTCTTTCTAACTGCTCTCTGCCCAGAAATAAATTATTAATGAGCCCTGACCCCTGTAATAATCAGATATGTTGGTTTAGCTTGTCAGTTTGAGGGAAATTGTATTTACTTGGTATTTTTAACCGGTTTAAAAGTGAAACGAAACCTGACTCCTCCCTTTAATCTCGGTTATTGCAACTAGGGGCGCAATTTTTCTCAGATAATGTAAGTCTATGGGTAATGTAATTTGACATTTAAAAATTAATTAAAAAAAAACTTTAAGTCTGATCAGTCTGAAAAGATATAGCAACCATCACCGCTCTATCCCACAGGTTTCTGCCAAGTTTGGGGCTTGTGGCTTTAAAGCCCTAGGAGGAGTAGCGTTCAGAATTTCTGTCAGAAAAATAATAATAAGAAAAAAAAGAAGAAGTTTAAATAGCATAACAGTATGTTGGCTTGTTGCCAAGCCAACATAAAAATAGCATAACAGTATGTTGGCTTGTTGCCAAGCCAACATAACTAGAATTAAAAGTTAGTGAACTAACTTTGATGTTGGCTTGGCCATCTTGGCCATGGAGCAAAAGAGCCAAAGTACTTGTGTGCCCAACATTGAGTTGCCCCGCTGCAAAATTAATACAAATAATAATGCCATAAAAAAAATACACCTGCAACAGTCTTTTTCCATGCTCCCTTGCTGTTTTCTTTTTTTAATAAAAAGCCTGGGCTATGATAACAGCTATGACAGGGTTGTCTAGCTGGATGTGAAATAAGTCATGCCTATTTTTCTCGTGTATGTATTTCACAGTCCTGCCACCGTCACGTTGTGGGCAACGACACACAAGATAACTGAAACAATGCATTTTAAATCAAGGAGATCATAAGGGGTCCAAGCACAATGGTTTGTATAGATGATGCAGTTACACACTGTTTAAAATTGTTTAATTTGTACTGTATGTTCATTCTATTTATTTATTTGTGCTATTTACATAATGTTTACATTTTTTTAAGTTTGTTTATGTTAATTTAAAATAGCACTGCATAGTCTTCACTGTAAGATAAAATACACAATCAAACCAAAATGTATTCAGACACCTTCAACATTTCTCACATAATCACAGTTTATTTGCTGTAGTTTAGAAACTGGTAATAATATATGACAATAACTCAGAACCAAATTCATATTGATAATTTCGGATAACTTTGATAAAAAGATATGTAATGGAATCAACCAAAACTTCAGACAGCTGTCAGTTTGACAATATTTACACAACTATCAATACTTTGTTGAACAGTTACCAAGCAAGAAATGCTTAATTTGGTTCAGTCTGTGGTGTGAAAAGGTTGCATTAACAATTAAAGAAAGAAACACTTAAGCAAAACATGGGCAGGTCCTTAATTATAATTTTTTTAATCAATTTCACTGGTAGCCTACAGTATTAAGAATTTGTGGGTATAATATTTCACAGATCACTATTTTGCCATACTCACTTACATAAATGAACTAGTGGCCTGCACCCACTAGTAAAACAATTCTATCTGATTTTTGGATTGACTTTGGATAAATTCTTGTACTACAAGGTAAATCAGTCAAGAGCAGTGAGTGATTTACTTTCATTTTCATACATTAAAGACTCTGACAGCAGAGCTAGTAAATTAGGCGCGGTCCCTTTAAGAGACAAACGCATCCATTATGATGATACACATCCGATCTTTTTTTTTGCAACTCTTTACTTTCACTTAAGACATAACCACATACTTATTCGAACACACTTTCCAACACGGGTATTTCGACATATTTTGTATGTATTTGTTGTCGGTACAAAAGCAAGAAGACTTTGAGACGCGTCTCTGCTTGCCCTGAACAACACCGCGCTGCTGAATTGAGCTCTTTCGCTTTTCGCTCTTTTCTCTGTTTATTTAAACTGCGATTTGAATTTGTTCGTTCAGGTCCAGGAGGAAGTGAACGTCCTGAACGAGAGCTCGGTTCAGTGTTGACGCGCGGCTCTCTCTCGTGCACACGCGCCATCAGCTGCTCAGTCCAGTTTCCCGCAGTGCGGGGCTGAAGCGCGAGTTTACTGTGACGTTCCGCCTGATGATTCAGTTAGAAACCAGCTAAGACCAGCGTGACAGTGGCCAAAACTACTTTAAAACCATTTAATATATTATTCAAATTGTTTTGTGCCGTTTCGCTGCAGTGTTTTAATGTGAAAGGCTGTAAATGTGTACTTCAAGTGTTCAGAGGAATACGTCGCGAGCTCGCTGTGATGTTCAGCCTGATGATTCAGTTAGAAACCAGCTAAGACCAGCGTGACAGTGGCCAAAACTACTTTAAAACCATTTAATATATTATTCTAATTGTTTTGTGCCGTTTCGCTGCAGTGTTTTAATGTGAAAGGCTGTAAATTCTCTGTGGACTTCAAGTGTTCAGAGAAATACATTGCCAGCTCGCGAGCAGTTGGCTGCCGCGAATATATCATGTTATTACTTTAAACAGTTCAGAAACATCTCAATTTAGCTCTTGGTGTGTTCTAACGTGTGGATTGCGTGCAATAGCGTTTTTAAAATGTCTTAAATAGGAATGAATTCGCTTGTTGTCGGCTCCGTGTAGACAGCCTGAGCTGAGCAGCAGTGATTCTTCTCTCGTCTGACTGCTCCCCTCCCCTAAATGTCATTGCAACTGTAGGGGCGCAATTTTTCTCAGACAATGTAAGTCTATGGGTAATGAATTTTGACATTTAAAAATTAATAAAAAAAAAACTTTAAGTCTGATCAGTCTGAAAAGATATAGCACACACCACCGCTCTATCCCGCAGGTGTCTGCCGAGTTTGGGGCTTGTGGCTTTAAAGCCCTAGGAGGAGTAGCGTTCAGAATTTCTGTCAGAAAAATAATAATAAGAAAAAGAAGAAGAAGAAGTTTAAATAGCATAACAGTATGTTGGCTTGTTGCCAAGCCAACATAATAATAATAATAAGTTTAAATAGAATATCAGTAAGTTGGCTCTCTCAAGCCAACTTAATTATATTTTAAACGATATTAAACTTTAAACCATTATTTTATATATTTTATTTTGATAATTTTGAATTATTACTGAAATACAACCTTTTTTGTATCAAACAGTTCATTGAACAATAATAAATGAATTACCTGAAGCTGACAATGAAGTAAATGTATAATAATTAGCAAAGATGATTAATTTAGCGCTGTAAACGCGCGTGTGAGGGGCGGAGACGCGCCGCGGAGCGTCAGACGCGCGTGAGGATCCAAACACAGCAGAATGGTAGGAAAATTCACTCCTCTTATTATTTCTCTTTTACTATAGCGATTTATTTTTAGATACTTGGTCTGAGTCTTTCATAGAGTTGTAGAGTTATTAGAGAAATAGAGTTATTTTTTACATTCTTTGGTCGAAGTTTTCAAATCGGGACTTCGGAGCCTGTTCGCGACTCGGTTGATTCAGATCGGCACTTCGGAGCATGTTCGCGACTCGGTTGATTTAGATCGGCACTTCGGAGCATGTTCGCGACTCGGTTGATTCAGATCGGCACTTCGGAGCATGTTCGCTACTCTTTTGATTCAGATCGGCACTTCGGAGCATGTTCGCGACTCGGTTGATTCAGATCGGCACTTCGGAGCATGTTCGCGTCTCGGTTGATTCAGATCGACACTTCGGAGCATGTTCGCGTCTCGGTTGATTCAGATCGACACTTCGGTGCATGTTCGCGTCTCGGTTGATTCAGATCGGCACTTCGGAGCATGTTCGCGTCTCGGTTGATTTAGATCGGCACTTCGGAGCATGTTCGCGTCTCGGTTGATTCAGATCGACACTTCGAAACATGTTCGCGACTCAGTTGATTCAGATCGGCACTTCGGAGCATTTTCGCGACTCGGTTGATTCAGATCGGCACTTCGGAGCATGTTCGCGACTCCGTTGATTCAGATTGAGACTCCGGGGACTGTTTGTGTTTTAATTCAGATCTGTACTTCGAAGTGTTTGTCAAACAGTTCATTAGTGATAACTGAATATTTGGGCCTGAGGTTTTTTTTTTTCTAACCTGTCGATTTGATTTTTAAATGATTTCAATGACAGGAAGTTGCATGTGTTGTGTTTTATGAATTATGGATGGATTCATCAACTGAGAAACAAAGTTGAACAGAAATGATCATGAACTCTTAAAGATGATGATGAAAAGAAAAGGTAATATTGCATATAAAATTATATCCAAGTATGAACTAACTTGCACAATATTTTAAATATTCTCACTCTACCCTAAATCAGTGAAAATGTTTGGCTCAGTTTACAGAAAGTGTATGTCCAGGGCCGTGCACAGACCTTTTGAGGGGCATGTGCTGAAACTGAAAAAGGGCACCCCCCTCCCTTTTTTATATCAAGATTATTTAGTAACCCTGCATAAAAGGAAGAAATGGTCACATCTTCATGACAAATTCAATAACACAAAATAATAGTCTCAAAAGCTTTAGATTTATTCACGATTAATAACAACCATAATAATAATATTAGATAATATAGATAAACAGGGTTTTAAGGGCTTCTTTAAACCTAATTACAACAGCAACCTTCTGTGAGCCATGTATCTGGCAAAAATTTGATACTGTGGTGGACCAGGGATGTTGGTCTCTTGAATGTCTCTTATTCACTACACTTTCCCTAAAATAAGCCAGCAATGAAAAAATAAATAAAAATAGTGTGAAAAGTACAGTTGCAGTGAAAAGCATTTCTGAAGGATCACGTGACACTGTAATGTAAGTAATGATGCTGAAAATTCAGCTTTGATCACAAAAATAAATTACATTTTAAAATATATTCAAATAGAAAACAGTTATTTAAAATTGTAAAAATATTACACAATTTTACTGATTTTGCTGTATTTTGGATCAAATAAATGAAGCCTAGGAATGAATCATGAATTACATTCTGCATGATAAAATATAAAGATTTCACAGTGATCTTCTGTAATTTTTTTTTTTTAGTTACTACTACATTACTGTAGTAAAACCATGTTTTACAACATTTTATACATGTGAGGACGAGCGGAGAGTATACCATAACATGATTAGCCTAAATGTTAATAAATTAAGTGTATCAGCAATCATAAATCAAAGAATAAATTTCTTAGAAATATATGTTATCTAGGTGACGAGGATCACTCGTCGCTTTGTGTAAGTTCCAGAACGAAACAGCGCGGGGGCGCACGATTTTCCGATGGTAAAAACAATTGTGTTGTTGTATTACTTATCAATATATCGTTTTTGACCAGCGAATGTGTGCAAATGTGAATGTTTTTTTATTTATTTTTTTCGTCATTAAAACGGCGACGGCGCCTGCCACTGCCGGTGTAGCAGTCGATTCTGTTCCCCTCGGAATGTCTGTTCCCCTTTACGCAAACATACTACAATTCTGGCGTTGTTGTCGAGTTACTGTACGTACGATCAGAACTAGCGTGCACCAGAAGCGTGACTGGATGTACGGCAAGTCAAATAGTTCAAAATACCGTCCTAAATCTTAAACTTGAAAATAAATTTAAGACGAGAGGTTTTTCAACTTGAAATGTAAAAACATAAGACAAAAATAACGGAACAACTGCAAGATGTATAATAATAAAAAAAGAACATAAACGGGAGTGTGAGAATAATTTTACTATGCGGCAGTGTAGCAAGAAATTTGTCCCTTTTTGCTTTCCTTACATCCAGGTGTGTTTGGTGTATTTTCATGCGGGAATGTTGCCAAATCCGCGGAATTTAGGCTACTTTGGGAAAATGTTTGATTAACTATTTGGTTGGGTTTATTACACGGACCTGGCAACCCGAGGGGAAACAGACATTGGGGAACAGAATCGACTGCTACACCGGCATCACATTACATTTTCATCTAATGTTACAAACTAGTTTTTTTAGCAATATATACGGAGCGCTCAGTTTTTCCTGTGGTAAAATGCATTTGGCCAAAATAGCATTTTATAAAAGATGAAATGCAACTATATGCACAGGCTATTTAAGTTTTGGCTATGTATTGGCTATGACTAGATGGCAAATGCTAGCCCTCTCTCTCAGGTGACGTCCCACATGTCTCAGTCAGTGAGTCAGTCAGACATCAAATAAATAAAATATGAGCCTTTATAGACATAGGGTCTCATTCATGAAACATTCGTAAATATATGAGTAAATATGGGAGTGATTTGCGCGTAAAGAGACCTTCCCGAAAACCCTTCTCCTGATTCACAAATACTTCGTAAACGTCAGATGTGATAGTGAAATGTGTGTGTGTATGTTAATGAATTCCAATCAGTCGTAAATGGGACGCGCGTGCACGCTCATTCTCAATTACCATAAATCCCGCCCATTAAATCCGACAGACAACTATATATGAGCATCATATTATGACACCAAATGAAGGATTCCAACGTGTCTTCTCAAAAGCGAATGAAAAATAACAATTTCTCAGCTGCAGAAATTGAAGTTTTATTATCAGAAGTTCATTCAAAACGCCACATTTTATTTTCAAGCGTACATAGTGGCGTACTATCAGGTCCTAAAAAAAGGAAGCTAGGCAGCATATTACAGATGCTGTTAATGGAGTTTCTTCTGTTAATCGAACAGTCCCAGAAGTGAAAAGAAAATGGTTCGACATGAAGCTTGACAGCAAAAAAACAAATTAGTTCACTTCGAAAAAATCGTATTCAAACTGGAGGAGGACCACCATCATCATCGAGCATATCTACATACTACTAGGCTACTCTCATAATAAAAGTAAAAAGAAAAACCGTATGTAATTACTTTATATAATATTTTTTTTTCAAAATGCTGTGTAAATATGTACCCGATTAAGGTGAATTAAAATGCAGCCGTATTAATGAGCAAAATGTTCAGATGTTAAACGCACTATTTACGCGTAGCTGGGAGCAGGTGTAGATTTCTTTCGTACCAACTAACATTTGGAAAATACGAACATTTTAATGAATCCGAAATTTTACGCCAGAACCACTTTACACACGATTTACACATAAAATCGTTCTGCTCGTGTTTCATGAATGAGACCCATTGTGTTTAGTAGTACTTATTCAAACAACAAGATATTTATTTACCCTTCGCAAAACTTTGTTCAGCTCAGCTGTTGTCTACTGTGCGGCTGCTGTGGAACTTGAGTTGATTCAATGAATATAGAGGGGGCGGAGTTATCAGCTTACTGACAGCTTGAGGATCGAATAAGATTTACACAAGCTCGTTTTAAGAACTTTCATTTGCTAAATATTTGTAAAACAGACAGACAGACGTAAAGGGTGACCAATAGCATTGTTTAAAAAAAAAAAAAAAAAAAAAAAACCACCAAAAAAAGGGCACTTCGCAGTGTAAGGGCAAAAAGGGCATGGGCTCTGCACATGTTGAGCCCTACCTGTGCACGTGCCTGGCGGTTTATATTCAAGTTCACAGCATGGCTAGCATGAGCATCATCAAGCTCGAGCAGCAGGCATTCAAAGAAACCAATTAACGTTACTACGGCTAAAAAACTGAATAATTAGAAAGTGAATACTGTATAGTTATCGTGTTAAATTTTAAATAATTTAAAACAGGTAAGGTTATATTAGATTTTAACATTTAACGTTACCCTAGAACACCTCTGAGACTGCTTTTGAGCTAATTAACGAAACAGCATTTATTTATTAAATTGAATGAGAAAACCTACAAAAATACAAAGCACTACTCCTCTTTGTAGGCATTTAACGTTATATCAGTTAAAATCTATGAATAAAAGTAGATTTATAGCGCTTACCTTTCCTCCGTGTCCGTCCGCTGGAAGTTGACCGTTACAAAATGACGGGCACGCACACGTCGCGCACTTCATTTAGAAACCCTTACGAAAATTAACCATGGTTTTACTACAAATAAAACCAAAAAAACATGGTTACTGTAGTTAAACCATGGTAACCACAAATTAACCATGGTTTTGCTATATTAACCATAGTTTAACCATGGTATTTGTAGTAAATCTGTGGTTTTACAAATGGCAGTCAATACGCCAAAAAACCATGGGTTACTACAGTTTTACTATAATAAAACCATGTTTATTTTTCGTAAGGGAAGTGACGTGCGCTGCTAGTTTAAGGTTTAAATGTTCATTTGTCCTTTACTCTCTTTCATTAACGAACATTATCACCATTTGCTAAGTAAATTATTTATTTATTTTTGTTCTTAAACTGGTGGCAAATATATATATATATATATAATTCATGCCATCTTTTAACATACTTGATGATCTTTTGAGGACATGCCCACGACCTTTCTGTGAAGTTAGCCAAGATTCAAAAAATTTGAACTTTACCACGACGTCCTCACAACGTTCTGTGTTTGCTGGGGAGTTCGGAGCGGGATTGCAAATCATTTTAATCAGTTCGGGAGTTCGTAGCGGGTTCGCAAAACATTTGAGTCAGTTCGGGAGTCCTAAGCGGGTTCGCGAATCATTTGACTCAGTTTGGGGATTGCAAATCACTTGAATCAGTTCGGGAGTTTGTAGCGTGTTCGCGAATCATTTGAGTCAGTTCGGGAGTTCAAAGCGGGTTCGCGAATCATTTGAGTGAGTTTGGGTATCGCGAATCATTTGAATCAGTTCGGGAGTTCATAGCGGGTTCGCGAATCATTTGAGTCAGTTCGGGAGTTCAAAACGGGTTCGTGAATCATTTGAGTCAGATTGGGGATCGCAAATCATTTGAATCAGTTCGGGAGTTCGTAGCGGGATCGTGAATCATTTGAGTCAGTTCGGGAGTTCGTAGCGGGTTCGCGAATCATTTGAGTCAGTTTGGGGATCGCAAATCATTTGAATCCATTCTGGAGTTCGTAGCGGGTTCGCAAATCATTTGAGTCAGATCGGGAGTTCGGAGCGGGTTCGCAAATCATTTGAGTCATCATAGCTGCCCAGCCAACATTTCCATGTGGGCCCCATGTGGGTTTTGGCTGTCAGTGGGCCCTGCATGGGCAGTGGCGGCTCCAGACAATTTTGATTGGGGGGCAATGGGGGGTCCTGGTCATATCAAGGGGGGTCTCATGAAAACCAACAAAAAATACAGTGGACACGGCTAATAACTGCATATTACTGCTACTAAACAACAAAAACAACACAGCATATCAACTACTTTGTTTTAAATTAATTAATCAATTACAGTTTGCAAACAATATGCTCAAACTTTAAAGGGTTGGCGCTTTAAATTCGGTTCACCAATACGCATGAATCCACAAATGACTTAAGTGGTTAACTTTTTTAGCGTGGCTGACACTCCCTCTGAACAGGGCCGTGCAGACACCTTTGGAGGGGCAGGTATAAGATATTTTATACATGCAAAGTATAAAAGTAGCACATGGAACAAGGCTTTAAATGGCGCTGCTCAAAATACAGCAATATATTTTACAAATGCTTTGATGCAGTTTTGAAAAAACAAAAAAACAATAGAGAAGACAATTTTAAGTTTAAAATAATAAAGGGCTCTGGGATTAGAAACTGAAATGTCTTAAATTGTCCCAACCTGATGGCTTTTTCTTCTCTGTTCTACAGAATAATTAAGAACAGCGGTTATAGTAAAAACTATAGAAAACACTTGTGCCTCTACATTTTCCTCTTTCTCGCCATTCTCTGTCTCCTGACTTACTCTTCCCTGCTCTCTTTCTGTCATTTGTGCCTCTACATTTCCCTCTTTTTCTTCCTCTATCTCCATCTCCTCATCTGATCTATTACTTTCCACTCTCTGTCCATCTAGGAACAAGGCTCAATTTAATATTTCAGCATTAATCTATTATTTTAACCATCACTACTCTTGCACCTAATCAATAAGTCCACCTTAAATATTGATTCAAAATATAAAAAAAATGATACACTGGAATATAGTGATTAATATTATTATTACTGTTGTAGTTGCAATGTAAACAAATGACAGGCTACATTTGTTATTCATATCCTTCACACTGCACTTTGATGTCAGATATATTATGCTTTTTTTTTTTACATTGATATTTTTACATTTATTTCCAGAGAGATATAATTGAGTTTACAGGCTAAAGTGGTCTTGCTGTGGTAAACACTGTTGCTATTGTAGAAAAAATATATATTTGCATCACATTTAAAATATAATTATATTTTAATTCATTTCTGAATTGTTTTTATTTTTATAATGATAATTCAGAGAATGAGAAAATCTGAATAAGCCTTACCAGTGTTGTGATTGTAGCACACTTGAAGGAATGAACAAGCGTGTGTTTTGGTTGGGTTCTTTTATTCAGCCAGCGTCATTCGCAACAGCTCCGTACCACACAGTACAACATGACTCAATTCTGATAGTCTCGTTCAAAACCTCGCGTGAACTAACTTTTCTTTTCTAGGTTTTTCTCCGGGGTGTTTTCACTCTGGCTTACTGCCACCAACTGGACACCCATCACATAGCTGTATACTACAAATTGACATGCATGTACTAAATAATTAAATAACCATTATTAATAAAATAACTGAAATTACAAAAACTATTACATGGGGGGGGGGGGGTCTAGCTTTTAACTTACAATTATCTTATAGCAATTATACTATTCTATCAATGTATATTCTAGATTTCCCCACATTCTCCCCTACAAAACAGAATGTTGTCCCGACATTCTCAGAATAAATTACTGGTCATCTACCTGTAGATCATTTCTTTGGTAGGAGTCAGTGATACAACAGTTTTAGTACTCGTGCTATACTGTCACACGACACACAACATGTATCTCCTTTTCCATGCAGTGTGTTTGTAGCAGACATCATTGTGCACCATGATCTTCTACCACCATCGCTGTTTATCAACAGGAATCTGTACTTTCACTGAAGGAATATAACCTTGCACCATTGAAACAATTTACTAAATGTTTTCTTCCGGAATGTGATGGTAACTATTTTCTCTCTCAAACAAAAATATGAACTCAATCTTATTCTGATCTTAATTTAACATTTTAACTAGAACTAATTACTGTGATTTAATTCAGCAGTTTACCCATCTACAATACTAGGCTGACCTAGAGTATGGTAAGTAAACAATTTTTTTTGTTTTCTGTTTCTCAAAGGATATACTCTTTTGCAGGCAGGTTGTGAAGGAGTCTCCCCGTCACTCTCTTCAGGATCATCAGTTTCTCCAGCCTCCTCTCTGGATGAGGACACATCGTCTTTTCCCCTTCCTGCTCCTTGTTCATGTTCAACCTCTGATTCTGCGTCGTTCAGCATCACTGTGTCTTCTGAATGAGGTTCTGGAGGTTCTCCGACGCTCTGATTCTCCTTTTTGACTGGCACTCCAACCAGACATTTCCAATCATCCTCACCATCTGAACTATCACAGAATGTTTGATTTTGCTGTGTCAATGTTTTTTCAGTCTTGGCTTTTTTCTTGTTTTCTTTTTCAGGTCTTCCAGTCAAACATTCTCTCTCTGCAGGTAAGTAGTCACACGGTAACAAGAGGTTCCTGTGTAGTGTTCTTGTTTTCCCTTTGCCTTGTTCAGGTCGAACTTCATATACTGGACTATCCTGGTACTTCCTCTTGGTGACGACATAAACTTGTTCCTCCCAAAATGATCGAAGCTTCCCAGGTCCACCTTTTTCCTTGAAGTTCCGAACAAGTACTCTGTTCCCAGGGATCAGTTCAGCTCCGTGTATTTTCTTATCGTACAAAGCTTTACCTCTTTCTTTCTCTTTGTGTGACACTCTTGAGGCTAACTTGTAAGCTTCTGTCATTCTCTTTCTCCAGTCCTCAGCATAGTCATGGTACGATGTGCTTTGGTTCTTTGCTGGTACACCGAACATAATATCAATGGGCAGTCCGGGAGTACGGCCGAACAGGAGATAATAGGGAGCAAACCCTGTAGCCTCACTTTTCGTACAGTTGTATGCATTCACAACTTTTGCAAGTGACGTCTTCCAGTCAGCTTTGGCAGTTTCTGGTAAGGTCCTCAGCATTGCTAGCAAAGTTCGATTGAACCGCTCAACTTGACCGTTGCCCTGTGGGTGATACGGTGTCGTGTGGGAGCCTTGCACGCCACTGTACTCTTGCAGCTTTGAGAACAGCTTGTTATCAAACTCCCTACCTTGGTCGTGATGCAGTTTTGTCGGGAACCCAAACTTCAAAACAAAGTCCCCGAACACCTTCTCAGCCGCTGTCTTGGCACTCTTGTTTCTGCATGCATACGCCTGTGCGAATCGCGTGAAGTGGTCCATCACAACTAAAATGTATTCATAACCTCCCTTACTCTTCTCTAGGTGCAGAAAATCAATAGAGACCAGCTCAAATGGATAAGTGGTGGTGATGTTTACCAGAGGAGCTCGGGTCAGTTTGTTTGGACGCTTGCTTCTCAAGCAACTACAAACACGTGTGACAAAATGTTCCACTTCCTTTTGCATGTGGTGCCAATAAAACCGATCTCTAATTAAGTTCAGCACCCTTTCTGCTCCCAGGTGGCCCACGTCTTGATGTAACTCCTTATAAACGAGCTCATGGTATGTCTTAGGCAATACCAACTGATCACGAGTTGCTGTTTTCCGAAACAAGAGACCATGTTCATCCAGGTATAATTTTGCTCTTTCCCTCATCAGTCCCCGAAGCTCTCTACCCTGACTTCTGTTCACAGGCCGGGGTTTCATTTTTAGATACGCAACAGCTTCTCTGATTTCAGGGTCTTCCTCTTGGGCTTTTCTCAGTACCTCCTTGGGGATCTCTGCAACTGAAGTGAATAGCTCCTCCTCCTGTTCTCCCGACAACGCAGTTTCAATTGTAAGTGGACACAACCACGGCCCTCTCTCCTGACTCTGTACTATTGCCGACTGAGATAAGCTGACCATGACTTCTGGGTGCACTTCTTCTGAACAGGTTTTCATGTACTGTTCCATATCCAGCGGCATAAGCGACAAGCCATCCGCGTCCCCATTTGACTTTCCTGGGCGGTATTTGATGGTAAATCGAAAGTCAGCAAGTTCCGCTACCCATCTTTAAGTTGTGGCATTTAACTTGGCTGTTGACATCACATATGTGAGAGGGTTATTGTCCGTGTACACAATGAATGATGGTGCATGATAGACATAGTCCCTGAACTGCTCACATATAGCCCACTTCATGGCCAAGAACTCCAACTTTCCTGAGTGAAGATGGTAGTTTTTCTCAGGGGGGGTTAGGGTTCTTGATCCATACGCTATTACCACTAACTTGCCTCTTTGCCTTTGATAAAGCACCGCACCAAGGCCTTCCTGTGAAGCGTCGCAATGGAGTACAAAAGGGTCATCCAGATCTGGATATCCCAGCACTGGTGGGTTAGATAAATAATCGATTAACTCACACAGGGCCTTTTGATGTTCATCTGTCCACGTGACTGGATGTGATGACACAAGCTGTCCTTGGCCATGTTTCCCTTTTCCTTTCCGCTTCATCTGTACTTTCCCTGTTGGTGTCTTTTTTTCGGCGAGCAGCAGATAGAGAGGTGCGGCCTTGCGGGAAAAGTTTTCAATGTATGATCGGTAGTAGGAGAGAAATCCTAACAACTTTCTCACCTCACCTACTGTCTTAGGGGTCCTTTCTTTCAGTGCTTGGACAGGAGCAACGTCAGCCGGGTCCATCGTGTACCCATCTTTTGTCACCAGCCTCCCTAGGAATCGTACCTGATTTCGGAACACTTCACATTTTCGAGGCGTTAGTTTGACACCATGATTTTGATAACACTGCAGCACTTTTCTAATGTCCTGAAGATGATCATCAAATGTTTTAGAATGAACTAAATTATCGTCCAAATATGGTTGACATACCTCATCACGCAATTCTCTCAGGCACTCCTCCATGCTCCTTTGGAATTCAGCAGGTGCATTTGACAATTCATATAGTCCCCACGGTGTAATGAAGGCAGTGAGAGGTCGGCTGGATTCTTCTACAAAACCCTGGTCATAGGCTTTGCCTTGATCAAGGACTGAAAACCAGGTGTTGCCTGCCAAGCTGTCGAGCATGTCCTGTATGCGGGGAATAGGGTGTCTATCTGGAATGGATTTCTTGTTTAACTCCCGATAGTCACAGCAGAGACGGAGAGTTCCATCTTTTTTTCGCACACAGACTACTGGTGAAGAATATGGTGACTTAGATTTAGTAATCCACCCCTTATTTAACAGATCCTCCAGGTTTTCTTTCACCTCTCTGCGAAGTGGCTTCGGGACTGACATGTATGTGTGCTTTACGAATGTGGTATCATGGAGGCGGATTTTTAGCTGGAGAGATGGAATACATCCTACATCGCTGTCATCACGAGCAAAAGCACCACTCTCCTCCCTTAAAAGCTGCTTCACCTTCTGCTGCTGTTCAGGTTTTAGGTGATCAATGCATACAGGAGGGTCCCATAGGTTTTCTTTTTGAACCGTTAACATTGTATTTGCGTTTTCTGTAGATTGTCTGACTTGTTCACCATCTTTTTGGAACAGGCTTTGACTGGTGTGAGCAACAGTCGCACATGCAACCTCTTTCTGAGCGGTCACTGGTCTCACCTCGGCAGGGTAGATGTCTTTTACTCGCTGTATATGGCCCAGAACTGCCCGTGGAGGCAAGTCAATGTCATGAGTAGTATCATTGATCACAGAAATACAGATGCGTGAACAGGTCCCTCTCTTAAGGCAAACAATGTTTTCCTCCACCCTCAATCCATCTGGCCACTTAGCGCACTCATCCGGTACAAAAAGAGCATCTTGATCAGATAGCAAAGGGCCCGTTTTGATGCAACATTTGACAGCTCTAGCCTGTTGGGCAGGGATTTTTGTTACTGACTTTCCTACCTTCACTACTCCATCACTGAACACTTCGTCTTGGCTTCTCACTAAGTTCAGCAAAACCTCTGCTTTCTTGCAGTCACAGGATAGTGCAGTACTCATTGCTTTGGTCTTTACATTGGTAGGTCGCTCTACACCACTGTTCAACAGGTACTCAATGACATTGTAACCAATGATGGGCTCCCCTGCCACTTCATCGTCACCACATACCAATACCGGTACCTCCAGTTCTAACGGTGTGTTTTTGTCTGTTCCCAGCTTGAATGTCACTTCGACCCAGCTTTCAAACGGGATCACTGTTTGATTCACTGCTCGACCGGTGAGGGTTCCAGGGCCTAGGATCTCTTCAAGGCCACGCAGTGTTGTGTGTGGGAGATGTTCTTTTCGCCACTTTTCATTCATGAGACAGACTTGTGAGCCAGTATCCCATAGCGCTTTTGTTGCTACACCATCAAAGAAACAGTTCACCATACATTTTTCTTCGATCAAATTCAATAACTGTGCATTATGTTTGGTGGACAGCTGATTAGTAGTTATGGGTCTGATATGCTGCAGAGGACACTCCTTTCGCTTCACTGCTTCCTGAGTTTCCAGCTGCTTAATGCCATCACACAAGGTGTCATATTGATGTTCTGGCCACAGTGAGGGTGTGGTGTGAGTTGTTACTGCCATACTGCTAGCTGAGTGTCCTCTTTCGGTTCTTCCTGTAGGTGGTCCCCTGCACCCTCTGGAAAGATGTCCACTTTGCCCACATTTAAAGCAATGATCACACTGGTCACCTCTGCCATTATCTTGACATCCACGGCATCCTCGCTTCCTTTCTCTGGGCTGCGTGGAACGTTAAGTACTCATCGCTTTCCTCATTTCTCCGATCTCCTCTTTCAGCTGTTTAACGACCTCATAAAGCTCAGAGTCTTTCTTGTCCATGACTTGTGGAGTTTTCAAAGCTTTTAATTGTGTGCATGTGGACTGTTCTTTACCTCCCACAGCATGACCCGTTCTCTCTTGACTTTGACGTAGTTCTACTGGAACCTCACTGACTTTAGTTTCTTTGATGTTGGCATTTTTCTTGAACTTTTGCTGTCGTTCACACTCAAGACTTGCAGCTTCGTTCATAGCTGTGATGAGAACCTCATCTGTGATTGTGGGATCATCAAGGCAAGTTTTTAGCTGATACTTAATGTGATCGTTCGATAACCCTGTTCCTAGTGCGCGCAGAAATCTTCTCTGTATGAGATCAGGGCTGTATGGTTCTTCTCCATCTGGTTCTCGAGCAGCAGCTAAAAGTCTTTCCTTCAACTCAATGGCACAGAATAGGAAGTTTTGTGGTGACTCACGGCTCTCTTGAGTGATGTTTATCAGCCGATGATACAGGTCTGTGGAGCTTTCTTCCTTAAAATGGCCTTTAAGAATCGTGCGCAGCTGAGAAAGGGTTAAATCAGT
This sequence comes from Carassius auratus, assembly GCF_003368295.1. NCBI lineage: Eukaryota > Metazoa > Chordata > Actinopteri > Cypriniformes > Cyprinidae > Carassius > Carassius auratus. Next base: position 2,350,411 of record NC_039251.1, read on the forward strand.
CTTGATCTCCAGCATATCACGCAGGCTCATACCTGGACTCACCGCTCTTATCACAGCATCAATAATTTCAGACTCTCTGTGTCCCTTGTTCACTCCAGCATCAATTTGGTGCATCAAGTTGTTGTATGAAAGCTTATCTTTCTGACCACGTTCTCCAATTTGGCCATTAATCTTAAAATCACGCCGGATAGTGACTTCAGGAACTGCATGATGATGATCAGAAAACACAGGGGGACTTGACACATCAGGAACTTTCAAACTCAGACGTTGGATTTCGTTTTTTAACACATTTGTTGACAACTCAAACTGATGCTGCAATTCTGTGCACTGTCTCTTTAAATGCGCGAGCTCCGCCGAATTTCTGTCTGCGTCACTACTGCAATCTTGTACCGCGCGGTCGCTGCTTTGCGTCATCTTGCTAGAAAACTCTAACAAATCTAACACATGTTGACGGGCTACATCGTCATCTTCCGTCTCTATAACATTCTCTACTGATTCATTTATTAATCTGATCAGCGAGTGCCTTTTGGTTTGTCCCTCCTCCACTGACAGTTTCACATACACACACACCTCTACTGGACACGGGGCCACAACATCTACTGGACACGGGGCCACATCGACAGGACACGGGGCCACATCAACAGGACACGGGGAGACAACGGCTGGACACTTGGGACTTCTGGGGACAGGGTCAGGGTACAAAACAGGACTGACGGGGATTTCTAAAATTTGGACAAGACGGGACAAATAATCAGAAAAGGCTTTAGCAGCAAGGATAATAGGCATCTCCTTATGAGAAGAGACCGACTGTACAAGAGTCTTTGCTGCAGAGTCGGCCGCGGCTCTCTCCTCCGCTCTCACGACTGCAGCTCTCCTCTTTGCCGGCTCGGGCACGCTCACCGCTGCTGGCTCGGGCACGCTCACCGCTGCTGGCTCGGGCACGCCCACCGCTGCTGGCTCGGGCACGCCCACCGCTGCTGGCTCGGGCACGCCAGCTCTCTCCGCTGCTGGCACGGGCACGCCAGCTCTCTCCGCTGCTGGCACGGGCACGCCAGCTCTCTCCGCTGCTGGCACGGGCACGCCAGCTCTCTCCGCTGCTGGCACGGGCACGCTCACCGCTGCTGGCTCGGGAGGAGACAGGGTCACAGGACCGGCAGGCCCCTTCTTCTTCCTCTTCCTCCTCGGGCGCGGTGCAGAGGCTACAGCTGGGTCAGAGGCGGGTTGGGGGAGTTTGGTCTCGGACAGGGCAGACTCGGACGCCGAAGACTCTGAAGCCGACTCCCATGAAAACCGTCTCCCTCGCTTGTTGGGGAGACTGAAGGTAGTGGGAGGTGCCTCAGGACTCTGGGGGGGACTTGCCTGATCCCCCTGGGTTGCCACGGCCAGGACACGACCCTCTGGGACCGTGGGCAGCTGGGTAGGTGGGGACCTCTGGGGCTCCTCCTCTCGCCCGCTCGCTCCGGAACGACCTCCCCTGGTCCCCCGGAACACCACAAGGCGAGAGCCCTCAAAACAATCTCGCTGGCTGGCTGATGCCATCCAGCATTGCCTCCTGTCTGCTGAGTTCCTTTGTGGTCGGTTCATTCTGTCAGGATCTTGGTAAGGGAGGAACTCAGGTGCAGACAGGGATTCTCAAACAAAGGGTTTATTACAAAAAGGGGAAACAAAAACCCACGAGGGGGAAAACACGGAGCAAGGTAAAGACTAAATAACTAAAACAGGACTGGACTGACAAGATAAACAAGGACTCTAAATACTAACTATAAACAAACACTCACGGTAATACAAACACTTCTTAAGGAACAATCACAGAGTGGAACAATCACAATCACAATCACAATGACAAATCTCAATGACAATGAACCGACGCAAGACAGAGCACACTAGGAGATCTAAATAGGGGTACTAATCAAGACGCGACAGGTGTTACAGATAGGACAATCAAGACACGACTAGGTTAACAAGGGGGGCGGGGCAAGGGAACGAGACAACACAAGCACATGGCCCAAAGACAAGGCCATGCGCTTGTACACAAAACATGGGTCTGTCATGATCCTGCCTCAAGACTAGGAAAAATCAAGGACACGAGGGCAGAATCATGACAACTGGAAGCCAGTGTAAGGACCTGAGGACTGGTGTGATATGCTCAGATTTTCTGCTTCTAGTCTGAATCCTGGCAGCAGTGTTCTGGATGAGCTGCAGCTGTCTAATGGTCTTTTTGGGAAGGCCGGTGAAGAGCCCATTACAATAGTCCACCCTGCTGGTGATAAAGGCATGAACAAGTTTCTCCAAGTCTTGGCTGGAAACAAAACATCTAAATCTTGCAATGTTTTTAAATGATAGTATGCTGATTTAGTTACTGCTTTGACATGGCTACTGAAATTAAGGTCTCTCTCCAGAATCACACCAAGATTCCTGACTTGATTTTTAGTTGTTTGACCCCTAGAGTCAAGGCATGCATTCACCTTGAACACTTCATCTTTGTTTCCAAATGCAATGACTTCAGTTTTTTCCTTATTTAACTGAAGATAGTTCTGGCACATCCAACTATTAATTTCATCAATGCATTGGCAGAGGGAGTCAATGGGGCTGTAGTCATTTGGAGATAAGGCTAGGTAAATCTGGGTATCATCAGCATAGCTGTGGTAGGCAATTTGGTTCTTTCTCATTATTTGACTAATACTCTGTTCACACACATTACCACTGCTGTACTCACTGTTACTTGCTTTAATGGCGGATGAATGTCTACCTCTGATTGCAGGCAAGGACACGTTCGAGGCCGTGGGGAAGCAGATTCGCGACCTGGAAGAGAGGCAGGTCCAGCTGAGAGAGCGGAGAGCCGCGCTGGAATCATCCCGGGCTGACGCTCACAAGTCCGGGGTAAGTATACAGCGTGCTGTTAACAGTCCCACCACGTCTACTCCATCGTCCGACACGTAAGTGCTACGTTAGCCGAAGGTAAAGTGCACACTCATTGTTTGCCTGGTGCTCGTGTTCTCGATGTTTCTGCGCAGATACCCGCGATCCTGAAGGCCGACGAGAGCCCCAGAGCGGTCGTGCTTCACGCCGGGGTTAACGACACCACGCTGCGGCAGACGGAGACGCTGAAGAGGGACTTCAGGAGCCTGATCGAGACGGTTCGCAGCACGACGCCCGCGGCGACGATCATCGTGTCAGGACCACTGCCCACGTATCGACGAGGACACGAAAGGTTCAGTAGACTTTTTGCTTTAAATGAATGGTTGTTGTCATGGTGTAAAGAACAGAAACTGCTATTTGTTAATAACTGGAATCTTTTCTGGGAGCGTCCTAGACTGTTTCGCGCTGATGGATTACACCCCAGCAGAGTCGGAGCGGAGCTTCTCTCTGACAACATCTCCAGGACACTTCGCTCCATGTGACTAGTAAGACAATTCTCAAATAACCATTATGATGAGTTTTGTTCCACCCGCTTAAATGATAAAAGTACTTGTGCTGTAAAACCTATTAAGACTGTGTCTGTTCCCCGAATAGTGAGGTCAAAATATAAATATAATGTAGGATCTAGAAAAAATCTTATCGTAATAAACCCGAAAAATGTAAAGTAAATGAACAAAAACAATTTGTAAAGTTTGGGCTCATAAATATTAGATCACTCACACCAAAAGCAGTTATTGTAAATGAAATGATCACAGATAATAGTTTTGATGTATTCTGCTTGACTGAAACCTGGCTAAAACCAAATGATTATTTTGGTCTAAATGAGTCTACTCCACCAAACTACTGCTATAAGCATGAGCCCCGTCAGACTGGTCAACAATATATAGTGATATTCTCAATGTTACCCAGAAAACAGGATACAGGTTTAACTCATTCGAAATACTTCTGCTAAATGTTACACTGTCAGACATGCAAAATAAATCTAATGTATCTCTTGCTCTGGCTACTGTGTATAGACCACCAGGGCCGTATACAGAATTCCTAAAAGAATTTGCAGATTTACTCTTAGACCTTCTAGTTACAGTTGATAAGATGCTAATCATGGGAGATTTTAATATTCACGTTGATAATGCAAATGATGCATTAGGACCTGCGTTTACTGACCTAATAAACTCTATTGGAGTCAAGCAAAATGTCACCTGGGCCCACTCATCATTTTAATCATACACTAGATTTAATTATATCTCATGGAATCGATCTTACTGCTATAGATATTGTACCTCAAAGTGATGATATTACAGACCATTTCCTTGTATCGTGCATGCTGCCTATAACTGATATTAACTATATGTCTCAGCGTTACCGTCTGGGCAGAACTATTGTTCCAGCCACCAAAGAAAGATTTGCAAATAACCTGCCTGATCTATCTCAACTGCTATTTGTACCCAAAAATACACATGAATTAGATGAAATTACTGACAACATGGGCACTATTCTCTCTAATACATTAGAAGCCGTTGACCCCATCAAATTGAAAAAGGTTAGAGAAAACTGTGCCATGGTATAACAGTAATACTCACTCTCTCAAGAAAGAAACTCGTAGTCTTGAACGCAAATGGAGAAAAACTTGGAACTTGGAAGTTTTTTGTCCAGCTACAGACAGGCTCTAAAAACTGCTTGGGCAGAGCATATTCAAGATTCAAGATTCAAGATTTTTATTCGTCACATACAAAATTATATATAGCATATATAACCAGTAGTGAAATGTGAGTCAGGTCCGCTCCATGGACAGTGCAATTATTAAAGAAAACAACACAGATGAAAATATACATAAATAAAGCTATGTAAGAATGAAATAAAAGTAAACAATAAAAATATAAGAATAAAATATAAAAAATGTATATTGTAGAATTAAATATTGAACGCAAAATAATGTGCATGAGTGTAAACTGTAGTCTTAAATATTAAGATGTACAAGAAGCCAATGTGCAAAACAGGGCGACACTGTCAGTGTGTCTATGTGAGGTAGTGAATACATGTGAGCAGTGTATACACAAACTCATTGAAAATAACCAAAACAATCCAAGGTTTTTATTTAGCACAGTGGCTAAATTAACAAATTACCAGACGCCACCTGATTCAAATATTCCACCAACGTTAAATAGTAATGACTTTATGAATTTCTTCACTGATAAAATAGATAACATTAGAAATACAATAGTGAATGTAGATTCTACAGCATCTAACACTTCAGTTTCATCCATCGCACCCAAAGATAAACTGCAGTGCTTTGCAAATATAGGACAGGAAGAGCTAAATAAACTTATCACTGTATCTAAACCAACAACATGTTTATTAGATCCTGTACCCACTAAATTACTGAAAGAGTTGTTACCTGTAGCCGAAGAACCGCTTCTCAATATCATTAACTCGTCGTTATCTTTAGGTCACATCCCAATACCATTCAAGCCAGCGGCTATCAAGCCTCTTATTAAGAAACCAAAACTAGATCCTAGTGTACTGGCAAATTATAGGCCTATTTCAAATCTTCCATTTATGTCTAAAATTTTAGAAAAAGTTGTGTCTCCTCAATTGAGCATCTTCCTGCACAAAAATGTTCTGTATGAAGAATTACAAATGACCCGCTCCTTGCGTCAGATCAAGGCTGCATCTCATTTCTAGTCTTACTTGATCTTAGTGCTGCATTCGACACCATAGATCATGACATACTCATCGATCGATTACAAAACTATACAGGTATTCAAGGGCAGGCTCTAAGATGGTTTAGATCCTACCTGTCCGATCGCTACCATTTTGTTTATTTAAATGGGGAGTCATCTCATTTATCATCAGTAAAATATGGAGTGCCACATGGATCCGTCCTAGGTCCCCTTCTATTTTCAATATACATGTTGCCCCTTGGTAATATTATTAGAAAATATGGAATTAGTTTCCACTGTTATGCTGATGATACTCAGCTATATATCTCAACGAGACCAGATGAAACTTCTCCATTATCTAAGCTAACAGAGTGTTAAAAATGTAAAAGATTGGATGACATATGATTTTCTCCAATTAAATTCGGATTAGACAGAGATATTAATTATTGGACCAAAAAACACTACACAGTGACTCTGCCATTTCTGTATTTTCAAATATTTTTTTAAAATATGTACATCCAATTATATAACAGCAGCAGTAATTCAGCTAATATAAAGTTAAATATAATTATCTTACCTTGATAGTTTAGAGAGTTTGTCCATTGACACGCAGACGCTGACCGTGTTGAAGTGGAGAGTAGCAACCGTTTTGTTTTTGTTTTTTTTGAATGAGAAGGGGCAGGAAGACACGGACGCCAATCATCGCATGACTCAATGACCGCATAACACAAGTGCTTTTAAATTATAAGAAAAACCCTTTGAGATACTTATAAATAAAATAAAAAAGGATTATTCATAAAATAAATAATCTTGTATTGTTACATTATGATATAACCCTAAATTATATAAAACATGAAATACATACAATTAAATCAATTTAATTGTAAGGATTATGTAGCTACCCATAACTGCATAAAAATAAATAATCTGCAAAAAAAAAAATATATATATATAACTATAAATATATCCTAATATAGCCCAAATGTGGCCCATCTGGGACCCACAAATAAACAATACACTGTAAAAAATTGTTCTGTGAAATAACAGTAATTTACTGGCAGCAGGGGTGCCAGTAAAGTACTGTTAATTTACAACTTTTTCAACGTCAAACGAAACAGTAAAACATCATCATCTGAATCTCTGTAATTCTCAATAAGATCTTTTGATCTCTGGTCTCTGTCAGTCTGGTTAGTTATGAGTGACGTTGGTAAAGCTGTTTGTTGATTGTTAAAATCTTCCGTTGATTTCATCTAAAGCTGTGGCTGAAGTCAGTTGTAGTACCTGTGTTTGTCTTGTTTCTTTTTTTTTTCAGTGATTCTGCTCGTTAACAGCAGGCTACGTTCTCGAAAATTATGAATATTACCCAGAATGCACTGTTTTAATGAAAAACAGTATGTTACTGTTGAAATTTGGCCGTTTTTTTTACAGCGATTTCTAACAGTGTGGGCAGCCTAACTGGGGCCCATAACTGTATCCAAGCTGGGGCCCACATTCAGCCCATCAAAGTCAGGACCGTATTAAGACAGTGTGGTGGGCACTATACCTCAAAAGAGAAGCATAGAGCGCCCTCTCTGCTGCAATGGTAAACAGGGAGTGCAGTCAATCGCTTCAGTGTCATTGTCATCCTGAGCTCATTCTTCACTCGTTTAAAAAAAAGAACTTTCGATCCCTGGAACATTTTGAATTGTAGCTAAACGTCTAGCGTCCTTGTCTTTCTTTAACTTTCTTTGTGCAAAACCTCTCAAATGACGTCTGTCCATTATGATTCATTTTCTGTAGACGTTAAAAAAATTACACATGTGCACATACTTGTTGTGTACCAACTCAACTCTGACAGATTGGGGAAGGAAGGGGGGGGCGGGGACTGACAGTGGTCATGTAATCTTTATTTATTTATCATTTATTATTATTGTTGTTAAGTTAGTGTTCATAAATGACTTATGTATGGTATTTCAAGAATTTCAAGTTAATAATAAAACAATTTACGAAAATTATTTTTAAAGCTTGTGTCATGTGGTGCCCCCCTAGTTGTTGTGAATGGTTGGTGCCCCTGGACACTGGCCCAAGTGCCCTTATGGATAATCCGGCTCTGATCAAAGTGCCCACTCTGAGCCCATGCCCAGTTGACACCCACATAGATAAATCTAGAGCTGTAGTCAAGTCAAGCTTTGTCGAGTCCAAGTCAAGTCCAAGTCCAGGACTAGTCGAGACCGAGTCAAGACTGAGTCCAAAGAGGTTCAAGTCCAAAAGTTTCGAGTCCAAGTCAAGACCGAGTCCAAATGAGAGAAAAAAGGGTCCTCTTCAAGACCACATACTTAACTACTGATAATGTATGTGATGCGAGAGACCGCATATCTCCTATTCTAAGAAAATAATTTTACATTATTATTTGTAATGATCAAAAAGCATGTGCAAAAGTATCAACTCTGTAGGACAGGGGTCTCCAAACTAGATCCTGGATGGCCAGTGTCCTGAAAAGTTTAGCTCCAACTGGCCTTAACACACCTATCTGGAATATTCTAGTGTGTCTAGTAAGAGCTTGATTAGCTGGTTCAAGTGTGTATAATTAGGGTTAAAGCTCCCGGGCCCTATGCATAGGCAGTCCTGATGGGCCCCCATGCCTCCCACCCATGAAAATATCCAGGTAAAATAAAATATATTTCAGATTCATACTTTTCAAGGGCCCTTTCTTCCATTGGGGCCCTGGTAATGAGTACTGGCTTTACCCCCAGTCCGACCCTGGGAGCTAAACTATAAAGGACATTGGCCCTCTAGAACAGAGTTTGAAGCTGTAAGGTCAAATAATTTTTATGTACTTTATTTTCATTTTATTTACTTAATAATGCTGCTTTTGCTGACATTATGTCCGTGGTCAAAAATGTATATGACTGATGCCTTGGCACAGGGCACAGACACACGCAATGCTCATGATATGACAAATGCGCGCAGCAAGGCTAGAAGGGATACGTTTGGCTCTTCTGGGCATGCGAACATAAATACAGCGAAATTTTTGTCATACTGTACTAGTGCTTGCATAGACTACTCGGCGCTGTCGGAAACAATCAACTACTCCAGTATGCACTAACCATAAAGGGGCGGTCGCACTGCACTTTTCGTTTCCATTGACTTCCATTCATAGGCATGCGAATGCGTCAGACCGGAAACGCAGGCTAATGCGAAAAATTTGCATTTCGCTGCGTTCGGAAGTTCAAGTTTGGTGAACTCTGACCTGCGAATTCGCATCACGTGAAGTCGTGTGACCAGTAGAAGATCGATACGTCACTGCGTGACCTCTCTGTACAGAAATTTAAAAAATGAAGGAAGTGCTAATTTTAGCCGTAGCACAGCATCCTATTTTATATAATACATATTTAAAAGATAATAAAAAAAGAAGCTGCATGGTTCGCAGTGTCAATGGAAACAGGAACAGATGGTACATTTGAATGAGGACACGTTCTATTTTTTTTTATTATTGTTTAGTGTGTATATATTTATAGAGGGAGAGATAAAGAGAGTGCAATATAATAAGACGCTTTCGACGCCGTCGCAAAAGACACAGTACAAGCACAGATTAATCCATGTTGCGATAATTGAGGGGAAACCGTTATATCTTGCTCTTGCCCATATTCACAGCAGCGTCCATAATAATTTCGAACGTAGTGTGACCGCCCCTTAATGCATACAAAGTGTTTGCAACTATGACGTGAATTTTAGAATTACAATATTGCGTGGAGCTGTTACTATATGACCTTATCTATGTTGCATGTAAAAATAAAATATGTAATGTAATAATTAGGGTTGTGCCTGAAGCCGAATACCTTATTCGGAATGGCAAGGATGGCTTAAAAACGAATAACGCTCAAGGAATAATTCTGCCTGAATACTCGGCTAAAGCTGACAGAGTCTGGTGTTTGCTAGATAACAGGTGAGCCAGGGCATCAGCGCCAGAAGTGAATGAATGTAAACTTTATGAGTGAAAAGAGCGCAAATCAAACACCGCATTGTTGTCGCCTCTCTGTGCATCTCTCAGAAATCAGCGTTGAGCATCTCAGTCTAAAAAACCAAATCAGTTCTCTCTCAAGAGCAGGCTAATAATCAGCTTAGATACGGATACATTGTCTACTTGTCCTACATGTTTGCATCTTTACCTTTTGCTGGTTTGCGCGGCACACACACATCTGTTTAGTGAAGTTCATTAACATTAAGACTCGCATAAAGTGTTCTGCGTAATGCATTGAATGGATTCAGTCGTGTTCAAATGATCACTAAACGTTTGTCATGACATCTCTCTGCTTGCATGATAAATATTATTTTTGAAATTAATAATTATTTTAGTTTAACACGACATACTTGTTCACGAAAAAATATATAAAAAGTCATAACAGTCTTATCAAGTAACTCAAGCATTTTTTTTATAAAATAAATCGACTAGTAGAAATCAGTAGTCTTGCAACCCCTATACTGTACAACAATAATTAGTATTTCATTATTGTAAAGGGTACGTTTAAGGCTATCTAGGTGTAGACGTAAATAAAACACAATCTAACAGGTAACGTTAGAAAATTAAATTAGAAACATCTAAACTTTTCAGGTCGCAGCAAGTGCACCGCTGGTCATGCACATCCTTTTGTTGATACACCAAAGATGATCTGCAAGACTGATAAAGAAAGATAAATTAACTTAGGTTCATGCACGCACATATACAACTCTTTGAAATAGCGGCAGAGAAAACGAAACCGAAAGTAAACTGGAACCGCTCTGACAGAGTCTGCACGTGCACAACTACGTCACGCGCACATTGACAAGACTGCCCTTACAAACAAAGAAGGAATTTATTAGTTAATGTGAGTGGGAACTATTAATTATGTGTTTGTTCGAATTGGACGCTTATCTGTGTTGTGTGCTGTGCTTTTGGGGAGTGCGTGAGTGGCCCTGTCCCAAATGAACACTTCATGTGTCCTCGCGCTCTTACGGACTTACAATAGCCGCCGCGTGCGCGTGTCCGTTAAGTCCACAAGACCGTGCGTAAAGTGTCCCGTTTGTCATTTTAGCGTTCAGAAGGGGCTCGCGAGCGTCCCCTAGCGGCCGTTATGCGCCTCGATCCGCACTTCTGACCCGCACCGGCGCGAGCTCCAACACACTTTACCCGACAGCAGGCACGTGCACATGTAGGGCTCAACATGTGCAGAGCACATGCCCTTTTTGCCCTTACACTCCGAAGTGCCCTTTTTTTTTGGTGTTTTTTTTTTTTTTTTTTTTAAACAATGCTATTGGTCACCCTTTACGTCTGTCTGTCTGTTTTACAAATATTTACCAAAATTAAAGTTCTTAAAACGAGCTTGTGTAAATCTTATTCGATCCTCAAGCTGTCAGTAAGCTGATAACTCCGCCCCCTCTATATTCATTGAATCAACTGAAGTTCCACAGCAGCCGCACAGTAGACACCAGCTGAGCTGAACAAAGTTTTGCGAAGGGTAAATAAATATCTTGTTGTTTGAATAAGTACTACTAAACACAATGGGTCTCATTCATGAAACACGAGCAGAACGATTTTTTGTGTAAATCGTGTGTAAAGTGGTTCTGGCGTAAAATTTCGGATTCATTAAAATGTTCGTATTTTCCAAATGTTAGTTGGTACGAAAGAAATCTACACCTGCTCCCAGCTACGCGTAAATAGTGCGTTTAACATCTGAACATTTTGGTCATTAATACGGCTGCATTTTAATTCACCTTAATCGGGTACATATTTACACAGCATTTTGAAAAAAAAAATATTATATAAAGTAATAACATACGGTTTTTCTTTTTACTTTTATTATGAGAGTAGCCTAGTAGTATGTAGATATGCTCGATGATGATGGTGGTCCTCCTCCAGTTTGAATACGATTTTTTCGAAGTGAACTAATGAAGCTGTCAAGCTTCATGTCGAACCATTTTCTTTTCACTTCTGGGACTGTTCGATTAACAGAATAAACTCCATTAACAGCATCTGTAATATGCTGCCTAGCTTCCTTTTTTTAGGACCTGATAGTACGCCACTATGTACGCTTGAAAATAAAATGTGGCGTTTTGAATGAACTTCTGATAATAAAACTTCAATTTCTGCAGCTGAGAAATTGTTATTTTTCATTCGCTTTTGAGAAGATACGTTGAAATCCTTCATTTGGTGTCATAATATGATGCTCATATATAGTTGTCTGTCGGATTTAATGGGCGGGATTTATGGTAATTGAGAATGAGCGTGCACGCGCGTCCCATTTACGACTGATTGGAATTCATTAACACACACACACATTTCACTATCACATCTGACGTTTACGAAGTATTTGTGAATCAGGAGAAGGGTTTTCGGGAAGGTCTCTTTACGCGCAAATCACTCCCATATTTACTCATATATTTACGAATGTTTCATGAATGAGACCCTATGTCTATAAAGGCTCATATTTTATTTATTTGATGTCTGACTGACTCACTGACTGAGACATGTGGGACGTCACCTGAGAGAGAGGGCTAGCATTTGCCATCTAGTCATAGCCAATACATAGCCAACACTTAAATAGCCTGTGCATATAGTTGCATTTCATCTTTTATAAAATGCTATTTTGGCCAAATGCATTTTACCACAGGAAAAACTGAGCGCTCCGTATATATTGCTAAAAAAACTAGTTTGTAACATTAGATGAAAATGTAATGTGATGCCGGTGTAGCAGTCGATTCTGTTCCCCAATGTCTGTTTCCCCTCGGGTTGCCAGGTCCGTGTAATAAACCCAACCAAATAGTTAATCAAACATTTTCCCAAAGTAGCCTAAATTCCGCGGATTTGGCAACATTCCCGCATGAAAATACACCAAACACACCTGGATGTAAGGAAAGCAAAAAGGGACAAATTTCTTGCTACACTGCAGCATAGTAAAATTATTCTCACACTCCCGTTTATGTTCTTTTTTTATTATTATACATCTTGCAGTTGTTCCGTTATTTTTGTCTTATGTTTTTACATTTCAAGTTGAAAAACCTCTAGTCTTAAATTTATTTTCAAGTTTAAGATTTAGGATGGTATTTTGAACTATTTGACTTGCCGTACATCCAGTCACGCTTCTGGTGCACGCTAGTTCTGATCGTACGTACAGTAACTCGGCAACAACGCCAGAATTGTAGTATGTTTGCGTAAAGGGGAACAGACATTCCGAGGGGAACAGAATCGACTGCTACACCGGCAGTGGCAGGCGCCGTCGCCGTTTTAATGACGAAAAAAAAATAAAAAAACATTCACATTTGCACACATTCGCTGGTCAAAAACGATATATTGATAAGTAATACAACAACACAATTGTTTTTACCATCGGAAAATCGTGCGCCCCCGCGCTGTTTCGTTCTGGAACTTACACAAAGCGACGAGTGATCCTCGTCACCTAGATAACATATATTTCTAAGAAATTTATTCTTTGATTTATGATTGCTGATACACTTAATTTATTAACATTTAGGCTATTCATGTTATGGTATACTCTCCGCTCGTCCTCACATGTATAAAATGTTGTAAAACATGGTTTTACTACAGTAATGTAGTAGTAACTAAAAAAAAAAAAAATTACAGAAGATCACTGTGAAATCTTTATATTTTATCATGCAGAATGTAATTCATGATTCATTCCTAGGCTTCATTTATTTGATCCAAAATACAGCAAAATCAGTAACATTGTGTAATATTTTTACAATTTTAAATAACTGTTTTCTATTTGAATATATTTTAAAATGTAATTTATTTTTGTGATCAAAGCTGAATTTTCAGCATCATTACTTACATTACAGTGTCACGTGATCCTTCAGAAATGCTTTTCACTGCAACTGTACTTTTCCACACTATTTTTATGTATTTTTTCATTGCTGGCTTATTTTAGGGAAAGTGTAGTGAATAAGAGACATTCAAGAGACCAACATCCCTGGTCCACCACAGTATCATTTTTTTGTCAGATACATGGCTCACAGAAGGTTGCTGTTGTAATTAGGTTTAAAGAAGCCCTTAAAACCCTGTTTATCTATATTATCTAATATTATTATTATGGTTGTTATTAATCGTGAATAAATCTAAAGCTTTTGAGACTATTATTTTGTGTTATTGAATTTGTCATGAAGATGTGACCATTTCTTCCTTTTATGCAGGGTTACTAAATAATCTTGATATAAAAAAGGGAGGGGGGTGCCCTTTTTCAGTTTCAGCACATGCCCCTCAAAAGGTCTGTGCACGGCCCTGATCACAACTATTAATAATTCTAATAATAAATCATCATATTAGACTGATTTCTGAAGATCATGTGACACTGAAGACTGGAGGAATGATGCTGAAAATACAGCTGCACATCACAGAAATGAATTATATTTTAAAGGATATTAAAATATAAACCATTATTTTATATATTTTATTTTGATAATTTTGAATTATTACTGAAATACAACCTTTTTTTGTATCAAACAGTTCATTGAACAATAATAAAGGAATTACCTGAAGCTGACAATGAAGTAAATGTATAATAATTAGCAAATATGATTCATTTAGCGCTGTAAACGCGCGTGTGATGGGGCGGAGACGCGCCGCGGAGAGTCAGACGCGCGTGAGGACCAAACACAGCAGAACGGTAGGAAACTTCACTCCTCTTATTATTTCTCTTTTACTATAGCGATTTATTTTTAGATACGTGGTCTGAGTCTTTCATAGAGTTGTAGAGTTATTAGAGAAATAGAGTTATTTTTTACATTCTTTGGTCGAAGTTTTCAGATCGGGACTTCGGAGCCTGTTCGCGACTCGGTTGATTCAGATCGGAACTTCGGAGCATGTTCGCGACTCGGTTGATTCAGATCGGCACCTCGGAGCATGTTCGCGACTCGGTTGATTCAGATCGGCACTTCGGAGCATGTTCGCATCTCGGTTGATTCAGATCGACACTTCGGAGCATGTTCGCGACTCGGTTGATTCAGATCGGCACTTCGGAGCCTGTTCGCGACTCGGTTGATTCAGATCGACACTTCGGAGCATGTTCGCGACTTGGTTGATTCAGATCGGCACTTCGGAGCATGTTCGCGACTCCATTGATTCAGATTGAGACTCCGGGGACTGTTTGTGATTTTTTTTTTTTTTTTTAATTCAGATCTGTACTTCGAAGCAAGAAGTGTTTGTCAAACAGTTCATTAGTGATAACTGAATATTTGGGCCTGAGGCTTTTTTTCCTAACCTGTCGATTTGATTTTTAAATGATTTCAATGACAGGAAGTTGCATGTGTTGTGTTTTATGAATTGTGGATGGATTCATCAACTGAGAAATAAAGTTGAACAGAAATGATCATGAACTCTTAAAGATGATGATGAAAAGAAAAGGTAATATTGCATATAAAATTATATCCAAGTATGAACTAACTTGCGCAATACTTTAAATATTCTTACTCTACCCTAAATCAGTGAAAATGTTTGGCTCAGTTTACAGAAAGTGTACTTCACACATCCTTTCATTATTAAGCAACATAGATTTCTCCTCAGATGAGTATTTAACATCTTTATTCTTGTGGGGATTAGTGTGTAAGTGCTATACACAAACACACACACACACACACACAAACACCGGTCAGAGTTTTGGATCAGATTGATTTTTTATGTGTTGTTGTTGTTGTTGTTGTTGTTTTTACAGGAGTTTACTCATCAAAATTGCATTTATTTGATCAAAAATACAGGAAAAAAGTGAAATATTATTATGAAGTAAAACAACTTTTTTATTTTAATATACATTAAAATCTATTTTATTTCTGTGATTGTCAGCATCATTCCTCCAGTGTTCAGTGTCACATGATCTTCACAAATCAGAATAATATTATGATTTATTATCAGAGTTGTGCTGCTGAAACTGTGATACTTCTTTCAGGATTCTTTGATGAAAGAAATGTTAAAAAGAAAAGCATTTATTTAAAACAGAAGTCTTTTCTAACAATAAACAATAGAGTTCAAAAATTTATAACTCTTTTAGGATGTATTAAATTGATAAGAAGTGAAATCAAAGATTAATATTGTTAGAAGAGATTTATATTTTTAATAAACGCTGTTCTTTAAAAAAAAAAAAAAAGTATACATCGAAGAATCCGGAAAAAAGTATCGCAGATTCCAAAATAATATTTGGCATCACAACTATTAATAATTCTAATAATAAATCATCATATTAGACTGATTTCTGAAGATTATGTGACACTGAAGACTGGAGGAATGATGCTGAAAATACAGCTGCACATCACAGAAATAAATTATATTTTAAAGGATATTAAAATATAAACCATTATTTTATATATTTTATTTTGATAATTTTGAATTATTACTGAAATACAACCTTTTTATGTATCAAACAGTTCATTGAACAATAATAAATGAATTACCTGAAGCTGACAATGAAGTAAATGTATAATAATTAGCAAAGATGATTAATTTAGCGCTGTAAACGCGCGTGTGAGGGGCGGAGACGCGCCGCGGAGCGTCAGACGCGCGTGAGGACCAAACACAGCAGAACGGTAGGAAACTTCACTCCTCTTATTATTTCTCTTTTACTATAGATTTATTTTTAGATACGTGGTCTGAGTCTTTCATAGAGTTGTTTTATAAACGCAGTAACTTTGAAATCAGCTCTGAAAGTTCCTGTCAGTGTTTAAAAACTAATTATGATTTAATAACATGTTAAATGAATTTGGTAAGAACGGTATTCTGTTTTATTTACATAGAGGTTATTAATATAGGCTGAAATATAGTGTTTTTTATAGTGTAAAGGTGATATTATTGTGCATTGCTCGTTAAAAGTTAGACTGTTAATATAATATAGAGAAAGATCGTTCTAAATTATTTTTACTATATTATTCAAATCGAAACCATTATTTTATATATTTTATTTTAAAAGGTTTGAATTATTACTGATTTTTGACTGTAGCATCACTACCAATAGCCGCGTGTCGACATGTATAATAATTAGCACAGATGATTAATTTAGCGCTGTAAACGCGCGTGTGAGGGGCGGAGACGCGCCGCGGAGCGTCAGACGCGCGTGAGGAACAAACACAGCAGAACGGTATGGAAACTTCACTCCTCTTATTATTTCTCTTTTACTATAGCGATTTATTTTTAGATACGTGATCTGAGTCTTTCATAGAGTTGTTTTATAAACGCAGTAACTTTGAAATCAGCTCTGAAAGTTCCTGTCAGTGTTTTAAAACTAATTATGATTTAATAACATGTTGAATGAATTTGGAAAGAACGGTATTCTGTTTTATTTACATAGAGGTTATTAATATAGGCTGAAATATAGTGTTTTTTATAGTGTAGAGGTGAAATTATGGTGCATTGCTCGTTAAAAGTTAGGCTGTTAATATAATACAGAGAAAGATCATTCTTAATTTTTTAACTATATTAAAACGCATTTATTTTTTACATTCGTGGTCGAAGTTTTCAGATTGTCACATCGGAGTCTGTTCGCTACTCGGTTGATTCAGATCGGCACATCGGAGCATGTTCGCGACTCGGTTGATTCAGATCGGCACATCGGAGCATGTTCCCGACTCGCTTGATTCAGATCGGCACATCGGAGCATGTTCGCGACTCGGTTGATTCAGATCGGCACATCGGAGCATGTTCGCGACTCGGTTGATTCAGATCGGCACATCGGAGCATGTTCGCGACTCGGTTGATTCAGATCAGCACATCGGAGCATGTTCGCGACTCGCTTGATTCAGATCGGCACTTCGGAGCATGTTCGCGACTCGGTTGATTCAGATCGGCACTTCGGAGCATGTTCGCGACTCGGTTGATTTAGATCGGCACTTCGGAGCATGTTCCCGACTCGGTTGATTCAGATCAGCACTTCGGAGCATGTTCGCGTCTCGGTTGATTCAGATCGACACTTCGGAGCATGTTCGCGACTCGGTTGATTCAGATCGGCACTTCGGAGCATTTTCGCGACTCGGTTGATTCAGATCGGCACTTCGGAGCATGTTCGCGACTCCTTTGATTCAGATTGAGACTCCGGGGACTGTTTGTGATTTTTTTTTTTTTTTTTTTTTAAATTCAGATCTGTACTTCGAAGCAAGAAGTGTTTGTCAAACAGTTCATTAGTGATGACTGAATATTTGGGCCTGAGGCTTTTTTTTTTTCTAAGCTGTCGATTTGATTTTTAAATGATTTCAATGACAGGAAGTTGCATGTGTTGTGTTTTATGAATTGTGGATGGATTTATCAACTGAGAAATAAAGTTGAACAAAAATGATCATGAACTCTTAAAGATGATGATGAAAAGAAAAGGTAATATTGCATATAAAATTATATCCAAGTATGAACTAACTTGCGCAATACTTTAAATATTCTTACTCTACCCTAAATCAGTGAAAATGTTTGGCTCAGTTTACAGAAAGTGTACGTCACACATCCTTTCATTATTATGCAACATAGTTTTCTCCTCAGATGAGTATTTAACATCTTTATTCTTGTGGGGATTAGTGTGTAAGTGCTATACACAAACACACACACACCGGTCAGAGTTTGGGATCAGATTGATTTTTTATGTGTTGTTGTTGGAGTTTACTCGTCAAAACTGCATTTATTTGATCAAAAATACAGGAAAAAAGTGAAATATTATTATGAAGTAAAACAACTTTTTTATTTTAATATACATTAAAATCTATTTTATTTCTGTGATTGTCAGCATCATTCCTCCAGTCTTCAGTGTCACATGATCTTCACAAATCAGAATAATATGATGATTTATTATCAGAGTTGTGCTGCTGAAACTGTGATACTTCTTTCAGGATTCTTTGATGAATGAAATGTTAAAAAGAAGAGCATTTATTTAAAATAGAAGTCTTTTCTAACAATAAACAATATAGTTCAAAAGTTTATAACTCTTTTAGGATGTATTAAATTGATAAGAAGTGAAATCAAAGATTAATATTGTTAGAAGAGATTTATATTTTGAATAAACGCTGTTCTTTAAAAAAATATATATACATTGAAGAATCCGGAAAAAAGTATCGCAGATTCCAAAATAATATTTGGCATCACAACTATTAATAATTCTAATAATAAATCATCATATTAGACTGATTTCTGAAGATCATGTGTCACTGAAGACTGGAGGAATGATGCTGAAAATACAGCTGCACATCACAGTAATAAATTATATTTTAAAGGATATTAAAATATAAACCATTATTTTATATATTTTATTTGGATAATTTTGAATTATTACTGAAATACAACCATTTTTGTATCAAACAGTTCAATGAACAATAATAAAGGAATTACCTGAAGCTGACAATGAAGTAAATGTATAATAATTAGCAAAGATGATTAATTTAGCGCTGTAAACGCGCGTGTGATGGGGCGGAGACGCGCCGCGGAGCGTCAGACGCGCGTGAGGACCAAACACAGCAGAACGGTAGGAATCTTCACTCCTCTTATTATTTCTCTTTTACTAAAGCGATTTATTTTTAGATACGTGGTCTGAGTCTTTCATAGAGTTGTAGAGTTATTAGAGAAATAGAGTTATTTTTTACATTCTTTGGTCGAAGTTTTCAGATCGGGACTTCGGAGCCTGTTCGCGACTCGGTTGATTCAGATTGGCACTTCGGAGCATGTTCGCGACTCGGTTGATTTAGATCGGCACTTCGGAGCATGTTCGCGACTCGGTTGATTCAGATCGGCACTTCGGAGCATTTTCGCGACTCGGTTGATTCAGATCGGCACTTCGGAGCATGTTCGCGACTCCTTTGATTCAGATCGGCACTTCGGAGCATGTTCGCGACTCGCTTGATTCAGATCGGCACTTCGGAGCATGTTCGCGACTCGGTTGATTTAGATCGGCACTTCGGAGCATGTTCCCGACTCGGTTGATTCAGATCGGCACTTCGGAGCATGTTCGCGTCTCGGTTGATTCAGATCGACACTTCGGAGCATGTTCGCGACTCGGTTGATTCAGATCGGCACTTCGGAGCATTTTCGCGACTCGGTTGATTCAGATCGGCACTTCGGAGCATGTTCGCGACTCCGTTGATTCAGATTGAGACTCCGGGGACTGTTTGTGATTTTTTTTTTTTTTTTTAAATTCAGATCTGTACTTCGAAGCAAGAAGTGTTTGTCAAACAGTTCATTAGTGATGACTGAATATTTGGGCCTGAGGCTTTTTTTTTTCTAAGCTGTCGATTTGATTTTTAAATGATTTCAATGACAGGAAGTTGCATGTGTTGTGTTTTATGAACTGTGGATGGATTTATCAACTGAGAAATAAAGTTGAACAGAAATGATCATGAACTCTTAAAGATGATGATGAAAAGAAAAGGTAATATTGCATATAAAATTATATCCAAGTATGAACTAACTTGCGCAATACTTTAAATATTCTTACTCTACCCTAAATCAGTGAAAATGTTTGGCTCAGTTTACAGAAAGTGCACGTCACACATCCTTTCATTATTATGCAACATAGTTTTCTCCTCAGATGAGTATTTAACATCTTTATTCTTGTGGGGATTAGTGTGTAAGTGCTATACACAAACACACACACACACACACACACACACACACACACACACACCGGTCAGAGTTTGGGATCAGATTGATTTTTTATGTGTTGTTGTTGTTGTTGTTGGAGTTTACTCGTCAAAACTGCATTTATTTGATCAAAAATACAGGAAAAAAGTGAAATATTATTATGAAGTAAAACAACTTTTTTATTTTAATATATATTAAAATCTATTTTATTTCTGTGATTGTCAGCATCATTCCTCCAGTGTTCAGTGTCACATGATCTTCACAAATCAGAATAATATGATGATTTATTATCAGAGTTGTGCTGCTGAAACTGTGATACTTCTTTCAGGATTCTTTGATGAATGAAATGTTAAAAAGAAGAGCATTTATTTAAAATAGAAGTCTTTTCTAACAATAAACAATATAGTTCAAAAGTTTATAACTCTTTTAGGATGTATTAAATTGATAAGAAGTTAAATCAAAGATTAATATTGTTAGAAGAGATTTATATTTTGAATAAACGCTGTTCTTTAAAAAAATATATATACATTGAAGAATCCGGAAAAAAGTATCGCAGATTCCAAAATAATATTTGGCATCACAACTATTAATAATTCTAATAATAAATCATTATATTAGACTGATTTCTGAAGATAATGTGACACTGAAGACTGGAGGAATGATGCTGAAAATACAGCTGCACAACACAGAAATAAATTATATTTTAAAGGATATTAAAATATAAACCATTATTTTATATATTTTATTTTGATAATTTTGAATTATTACTGAAATACAACCTTTTTTTTGTATCAAACAGTTCATTGAACAATAATAAATGAATTACCTGAAGCTGACAATGAAGTAAATGTATAATAATTAGCAAAGATGATTAATTTAGCGCTGTAAACGCGCGTGTGAGGGGCGGAGCCGCGCCGCGGAGCGTCAGACGCGCGTGAGGACCAAACACAGCAGAACGGTAGGAAACTTCACTCCTCTTATTATTTCTCTTTTACTATAGCGATTTTTTTTTAGATACGTGGTCTGAGTCTTTCATAGAGTTGTAGAGTTATTAGAGAAATAGAGTTATTTTTTACATTCTGTTGTGAATTCTTTCCTTTTTAAGTTTAAGAGTTGCGATCTGCGTTATGTTTCAGTAATGACTTGCGTAAATAACGTAGTGCAGGATTCATAGTATGTACGGTTGTAACGTGACCGGTTATTCACTGTTGCTTCAGCACGGCAGACCCGCCGCGCGCTCTCACTCAGGTGCAGTGTTTATGTGCAAGAGAAAGTGCGTGATGAAGTAAGTTACTTCAATATATATTGTTAATTACCTAGATAATTACAGTGTACCACGATCGTGTTAACTTTAACAGTGTTTATGATGTTATTGATGTTTAGCGATCTTTTTGAGTGTAATTTGATCCTGTTTAACGAGCGGTTTAGCCCGCTAGCATTGCAGCGTGCATTGTTCATGTTTACACTTTTATTACATTGAAGTGACATTTCATGGTGATAATACCTTCCAGCAGCTATTATTACTAACTTCTGTATTAATGATACATTCTCATTTCTATATATATTTTATATTTCGATGTTTGTAATTTTACTAAGCAGACTATTCTCACAGATATATTGCTGATACATTTCTCAGTTAATATTCTATATATCAGCGCATTTCACAGTTGTTTATTATAGAGTTTGTTATATGTTGAGTTATTGGTAATATGTGAACAATGAGTATTTATATCTGTTGTTTTATTTATTTCAGAAACTACCTCAAATACACTAACGTGTGTTAGGTCACATCTTGTGCAATAAATCATCAAATAAATATGATGACTCCGACTCCTTGACAAGAGTTCTGCAGCGGTCAATAAATATTAACCAGCATTCAGTGGGGCAATCCCCAACATTGGTCCTTCGAGCCGGATCTATTGACTACTGCAGTGATATCATTGAAAGAGCAAGCCACTTCTCTCCCTCAAACTGAGACGTCAGACAGACCCTCACGGCATCGTCGCACACCCAGGCATCTGGAAGAGTATCATGTTGACTATGGCCATCACCGACCTGCTCTCTTCTCCTCACCCACAGAAGAGGTGCAAGTGGAGCAGAGAGGAGCAGCAGCCGCAGTGGGCCTAGCTAGTCAGTCACGAACAGTCTCCAGACAAGGTGAGCACCCAGACACAAGCTCCATGGATTTGTTGAGCATGAGTTCATTGAGGAAAATGTTGAAGACTATTTCTGACAAAGAGAAGGATGAGGCTGCTGATATGGCTGCACTTCACAGTAATCTTCAACAATATGAAAAACGACAGCGTCGGCGTAAAGAGCTGATGGAACATATCACGTCGTTCTTGAGGGAAGAAGAGGATGAGGAGGATGATCAAAGTGAAAAGCATATAACACCACCAGTACGATCCCCTTCAGTAACTTCTCCACGTTTGCCTCCCTCAAGTCATACTACTCCATCACAGTCACCTGACATTGAGCTACCTACCCAAGGATGTGTGAGTGACATGCAAAAGAATGCAAGTAAATCTCCTGTGGAGGCTGAGGATTTTAACTCTGGATTTGTTCCAATATGTCCAGTCAGTTCAATCCCCTTGTATTCACCAGTATCTTCTGGAACTATACCTACTGTTTCACACCAACAGCAACCTGCTACAAGAGCAGAGACTGTGCCACCACTGTTTACGAAGCAGTCCCCCATTTATGATGCTGGAAAGGCTTTTCAACCTCAAGTGCAGCCACCTTTAATGGCACCTAAGCCAGTCTACCAGCACCTTAATGCAGTTTATGGCTATTTGACAGGGTCACCTTCACAACAGCAGTTTACTGCTCTGCCTACAGCAAGTTTTGCGACTCCTCATTATACTCTTATGACTCCAGCAGCATCAGTCTCTCAAACCCAGCCTAGAGTTCCAGTTATGACACTAAATCCTCCTGCCTTTGATACCCCCTCTCTGCAGCCATTTAATAAAGCACTGAATCCAACTGAATACTTTGTGCCTCAACGCCCTTTGCATGCTGCCCCACAACCAAAGATTCCTGATTTTGTGAATGACAATGAAAGGGAATTTGCTAACCTGAAGTTAGCACTGGACAACCTTCTTGAACCACATGCAGAGCTAGATGAGAAATACAAGTACCATATTTTGCTGGAGCACCTCAAATTGCCTGAAGCACAGATGATTGGCCAGTCTTGTCGCCATCATTTGTACCCATATTCAGCAGCTATGCAAACCCTTCAGTTGCAATATGGTCAACCACACCAACTGGCTCAGAGCGAAATAGCAGCAATCCTCACAGCCCCAGAGGTCAAACCAAATGATGCTCACAGCTTCCAGAGTTTCGCTCTTCGTGTACACCTCTTAGTGAGTATGCTTTTGTCGTTGGAGGGTACCAGAGGGATGGAGTTGAACTGTTGTTCACATGTAGATCGTTTACTCAGTAAGCTGCCCAAGTACTTAAGAGATGGCTTCATAGAGTTTCTCCAGCTGAGAGGGAAGCTAAACTCCCCAAGTATTAACCCGTACAACCTACAAGACTTTGCTGGATGGCTCCAAGTCAAGGCTCAGCAACAGCGACTTTCCAGTAGGTTAGTGCAACGTTACCAGTATGAAAGAGCACTCAGTAGTTCAAAGGAGAAGAATGCAGCTAAACCGAAAAGCCAAAGTACAACCTTGTATCATGGTGTATCACCCACAGAGACTAAACCATCCTCCAGTCCTAAGGTGTCTTGGAAAAGAACATCACCCAAAGTTATCTGCCTATTCTGTGGCAGCAAAGATCACTACATCACTCGATGCAGTAGTATCAGAGAGCAGCCTGTTGCTGAACTTTGCAAGTGGATTTCGGAGGAAAAGCACTGCTGGAAATGTGCTCGTTCCCATGCCCCCGAGACCTGTAATCTAAAGAAACCCTGCAGTGACTGTGGTGGTATTCACCTTCAAGTGCTTCATGGTGTGGCCCAAAGTTATACAACTAACACAGCATCAGCTAACTCTGAGAGCCGTATCTACCTCTTACCATCCATTGCATCAGGCAGAGTCCTTCTGAAGGTGGTACCAGTGCTGCTACATCACAGATCAAAGACATTTGAGACTTATGCTATACTGGATGATGGAGCACAGCGCACCATGATCCTGCCCACTGCTGTCCAGCAACTGCAGCTGAAAGGCGAACCTGAGACTCTAGCCCTTCGTACCGTCCGACCAGACACTACTCACCTCAGTGGCACAAAAGTCACCTTTCAAATCTCTCAGAGAAATAACCCAGAGAAACGTTATCAGGTTTTAGGAGCATTTACAGCTTCTGGTCTTGATCTGGTAGAACAAACATACCCAGTTCAGGCTCTTCGGAGACGGTATGCACATCTAAGGGGAGTTCCACTACAGCCATTTCACAAAGTGCATCCGCTTGTACTCATTGGTTCGGACCAAGTTCATCTCATTACAGCCAAAGAGCCAATTCGTCAAGGCACCAAAGGGGGTCCAGTAGCAGTCCATACAGCTCTTGGGTGGGCTCTCCAAGGAACAGTAATGGGTCCCACAGACCAGGCACCAGTGCAGCAATGTTTCTTTATCTCCACAGCTCACACAGATGATCTTCTCTACAGAAATGTGGAAAGGTTATGGCAATTGGACGTATTGCCCTTTCGCAATGAGAAGCTGGTGGTCCGGTCCAGACAAGATAACGAGGCTATGCAGCTGCTTGAGTCTCAAACGCAGCAAGACAGTGTACAGGGTGTACAACGTTATGCCACCCCACTTCTGTGGAAGACAGGTGCCCTTAAGCTCAAGGGATCTATGCAATCTGTTCTTGCAAACCTAAGAAGTACTGAAAGGAGACTCCAGAAAGACCATGTGAAGGCCTCAATCTACTCAGGAGAGATTGCTAAACTCATTGAAGCAGATTATGTAGCCAAACTGAACCAAAGGGAAGCAGCCCAGGCAGAAGAATCATGGTACCTGCCCCACCATCTGGTGAGCCATAACAATAAACCACGACTGGTTTTTAACTGTTCATTCAAACACCAGGGTCTTTCTCTTAACAATCAACTCCTGCCTGGCCCTGCTCTTGGACCATCACTGTTGGGCGTCCTTCTGAGATTCAGAGAGCATCATGTGGCTGTAAGTGCAGATATTAAGGGCATGTTCCATCAGGTTCGTCTCCTACCAAAGGACAGACCCTTTCTCCGTTTCATTTGGAGAGACCTGCAGAGCGAGAACCCTCCAGATGTATATGAATGGCAGGTCCTACCATTTGGTACAACAAGCAGTCCATGCTGTGCCATCTTCGCTCTGCAACATCATGCTCATAATTC
Organism: Carassius auratus; assembly: GCF_003368295.1. Classification (NCBI taxonomy): domain Eukaryota; kingdom Metazoa; phylum Chordata; class Actinopteri; order Cypriniformes; family Cyprinidae; genus Carassius; species Carassius auratus. Next base: position 2,375,867 of record NC_039251.1, read on the forward strand.
TGAAGCCGAATATCCAGGGTTACAAGAAATAGTACACCAGAGCTTCTATGTGGACAATTGTCTCACAAGCTTTCGTACTGTTGCTGCAGCCAAACAAAAAGTGGATCAACTACGCAGCATGTTAGCAAAAGGAGGATTCAACCTCAGACAGTGGGCTAGTAGTCACCCAGCCGTGATTGCTCATCTTCCTACTGAAGCCCGCTCCTCCGCTACAGAGCAGTGGTTGGTCCAAACCCATGTTGAACCAATGGAGCCTACATTGGGGCTTCGTTGGAACTGCACAACTGATAGCCTTGGCTATCATTACCGGCCTATTGAGCATGCAGCCCTGACAATGAGAACAGCCTACCAGGTGCTGGCATCTCAGTATGATCCATTGGGGTTTATACTACCATTTACCACAAGGGCTAAGGTAATCATCCAACAGTTGTGGACAAAAAAGAGAGACTGGGATGATCCAAATCTACCGCCAACCCTTAAGGCGGCCTGGATAATTTGGGAGAGTGAGCTAGAACATCTCAGGACATTATCCATTCCTCGCTGTTACCTAACGGTCTTCACAACTCCAGCAGAACAGAACATTTCCCTCCATGTGTTCTGCGATGCCTCTGAAAAAGCATATGGGGCAGTGGCATATTTTGCAATTCAATCCGACAGTGTCATTCACGTTTCCTTCATAATGGCCAGATCGAGGGTTGCTCCAAAGAGGCAGCAGTCAATGCCTCGTCTGGAGCTTTGTGCTGCCTTAGCTGGAGCACAGCTAGCCAAACTGGTGAGGAATGAGACCACTCTCTCCATCAGTCAGACAATCCTATGGACAGACTCCTTGACTGTGCTGGAATGGATTCAATCAGACTCCTGTCGATATAAAGTGTTCGTCGGAACTCGAGTCTCCGAGATACAGGAGCTAACTGATCACAGATCATGGAGGTACGTGAATACACAGGACAACCCCGCTGACGACATAACACGAGGGAAATCACTCCAAAGTCTGGCTGAGCCTAGTCGCTGGAGTCAAGGACCTCCATTCTTGAAACAAAACGAAGAACACTGGCCTAAAAAACCTGAACTCACCCAGTCAGAGGGAGTATCCGAATTAAAAGGACTTCCAAGCTACTGCCTAATAGCATTTGACATTGTCTCCAACCTCCCTGATTCTACCCAGTTCAAATCATGGTGTGAATTAGTAGAAGCAACTCAACGGGCCTGTCATGGGGCGGCCACATCGGATTGTGCTTCCAGTGAGCCTATAACAAGCAAAGAGGCAGAAGCTGTCCTGATAAGAGCATGCCAACTCCAGAGCTTTCCTGAAGAAGTTGCTGCCCTCAAGGCAAAGAAACCAGTTCCTGCACACAGCCGATTAGTCAGTCTTGCTCCAGAATGGGATCCACTGAAAAACATGATAAGAGTTGAAGGCAGATTAAGAAGGTTAGCAAACTCAGACCCAGAACAAATCCACCCTATTGTGCTGGACTCCAGACACACAATAACGAAGCTCCTTATCAAAGAATTTGATGAGCGTCTGTTACATCCAGGAACAGAAAGAGTCTACGCTGAAATAAGGAGACAGTACTGGATTCTTAGAGGGTGTCAGGCCATAAAGTACCATCAGCTACACTGTCTGTCCTGTCAGCGATGGAGAGCTTTCCACTCAACTGGTGTTGACTGCTTTGGCCCATACCTGGTCAAAATCGGGAGAAGAAATGAGAAACGCTGGGGACTAATCTTCAAATGTCTTACAACTAAGGCAGTACACATTGAGCTCCTCAATTCAATGGATGTAGATGCCTTCCTTCTTGCGCTCCGCCGGTTCATAGCCAGAAGAGGTAAACCACACGAGATCCGTTCGGATTGTGGCACCAATTTCCGGGGAGCTGACAGAGAATTACGGGAAGCTTTCTCAATTATGGAGCCAGAACTCAAAGTTCAGCTTTCAGACTATCAAATTAGCTTCATGTTCAATCCACCTAGTGCTCCACACTTTGGCGGAATATGGGAGCGTGAAGTCCGTTCCATAAAGAATGCTCTCCTGGTGGCTCTCGGAACGCAAGCTGTCACAGAAGATGTTCTGTCCACAGTCCTAGTGGAAGTAGAAGGGATCCTCAATTCGAAACCATTAGGATATGCCTCATCAGATGTTGCTGACATGGATCCGATTACTCCTAATATTCTCCTTATGGGGCGGCGGGATGCATCGCTGCCTCAGGTGGCATACGCTCCAGGAGACATGGGGCGGCGGCGATGGCGGCACTGTCAGAACATGGTGGACCAGTTCTGGATTCACTTCACTAGAAACCACTTGCCTACGCTCCAGACCCGACAGAAGTGGCATAAGGCTTCAAAGAACCTGGAAGTTGACTCTGTCGTACTGATTGTGGATCCGCAGCTCCCAAGAGCTCAGTGGCCCATAGGCAGAGTTCGAAAGACATTGCCCAGTAGTGATGGATGTGTGCGGACTGCTGAAATCGTCGTTAATGGTAAAGTTTACACCAGACCAGTTGCCCGCCTGATAGAGTTACCTGCTTTAGAAGGTAATACCAAAGACATTTAGAGAATTCCCTTTATTACCCATTTGCTGCTCAAATGTGGGGGCGGCTGTTGTGAATTCTTTCCTTTTTAAGTTTAAGAGTTGCGATCTGCGTTATGTTTCAGTAATGACTTGCGTAAATAACGTAGTGCAGGATTCATAGTATGTACGGTTGTAACGTGACCGGTTATTCACTGTTGCTTCAGCACGGCAGACCCGCCGCGCGCTCTCACTCAGGTGCAGTGTTTATGTGCAAGAGAAAGTGCTAACTTTAACAGTGTTTATGATGTTATTGATGTTATTGATGTTTAGCGATCTTTTTGAGTGTAATTTGATCCTATTTAACGAGCGGTTTAGCCCGCTAGCATCGCAGCGTGCATTGTTCATGTTTACAATTTTATTACATTGAAGTGACATTTCATGGTGATAATACCTTCCAGCAGCTATTATTACTAACTTCTGTATTAATGATACATTCTCATTTCTATATATATTTTATATTTCGATGTTTGTAATTTTACTAAGCAGACTATTCTCACAGATATATTGCTGATACAGTTCTCAGTTAATATTCTATATATCAGCGCATTTCACAGTTGTTTATTATAGAGTTTGTTATATGTTGAGTTATTGGTAATATGTGAACAATGAGTATTTATATCTGTTGTTTTATTTATTTCAGAAACTACCTCAAATACACTAACATGTGTGTTAGGTCACATCTTGTGCAATAAATCATCAAATAAATATGATGACTCCGACTCCTTGACAAGAGTTCTGCAGCGGTCAATAAATATTAACCAGCATTCAGTGGGGCAATCCCCAACACATTCTTTGGTCGAAGTTTTCAGATCGGGACTTCGGAGCCTGTTCGCGACTCGGTTGATTCAGATCGGCACTTCGGAGCCTGTTCGCGACTCGGTTGATTCAGATCGGCACTTCGGAGCATGTTCGCGACTCGGTTGATTTAGATCGGCACTTCGGAGCATGTTCGCGACTCGGTTGATTCAGATCGGCACTTCGGAGCATGTTCGCGTCTCGGTTGATTCAGATCGACACTTCGGAGCATGTTCGCGTCTCGGTTGATTCAGATCGACACTTCGGAGCATGTTCGCGACTCGGTTGATTCAGATCGGCACTTCGGAGCATTTTCGCGACTCAGTTGATTCAGATCGGCACTTCGAAGCATGTTCGCGTCTCGGTTGATTCAGATTGAGACTCCGGGGACTGTTTGTGATTTTTTTTTTTTTTTTTTTTTTTTAATTCAGATCTGTACTTCGAAGCAAGAAGTGTTTGTCAAACAAATTTGAAATATTATTATGAAGTAAAACAACTTTTTTATTTTAATATACATTAAAATCTATTTTATTTCTGTGATTGTCAGCATCATTCCTCCAGTCTTCAGTGTCACATGATCTTCACAAATCAGAATAATATGATGATTTATTATCAGAGTTGTGCTGCTGAAACTGTGATACTTCTTTCAGGATTCTTTGATGAATGAAATGTTAAAAAGAAGAGCATTTATTTAAAATAGAAGTCTTTTCTAACAATAAACAATATAGTTCAAAAGTTTATAACTCTTATAGGATGTTAAATTGATAAGAAGTGAAATCAAAGATTAATATTGTTAGAAGAGATTTATATTTTGAATAAACGCTGTTCTTTAAAAAAATATATATACATCGAAGAATCCGGAAAAAAGTATTGCAGATTCCAAAATAATATTTGGCATCACAACTATTAATAATTCTAATAATAAATCATCATATTAGACTGATTTCTGAAGATCATGTGACACTGAAGACTGGAGGAATGATGCTGAAAATACAGCTGCACATCACAGAAATAAATAATATTTTAAAGGATATTAAAATATAAACCATTATTTTATATATTTTATTTTGATAATTTTGAATTACTACTGAAATACAACCTTTTTTGTATCAAACCGTTCATTGAACAATAATAAATGAATTACCTGAAGCTGACAATGAAGTAAATGTATAATAATTAGCAAAGATGATTAATTTAGCGCTGTAAACGCGCGTGTGAGGGGCGGAGACGCGCCGCGGAGCGTCAGACCCGCGTGAGGACCAAACACAGCAGAACGGGAAACTTAGGAAACTTCACTCCTCTTATTATTTCTCTTTTACTAAAGCGATTTATTTTTAGATACGTGGTCTGAGTCTTTCATAGAGTTGTAGAGTTATTAGAGAAATAGAGTTATTTTTTACATTCTTTGGTCGAAGTTTTCAGATCGGGACTTCGGAGCCTGTTCGCGACTCGGTTGATTTAGATCGGTACTTCGGAGCATGTTCGCAACTCGGTTGATTCAGATCGGCACTTCGGAGCATGTTCGCGTCTCGGTTGATTCAGATCGACACTTCGGAGCATGTTCGCGACTCGGTTGATTCAGATCGGCACTTCGGAGCATTGTCGCGACTCGGTTGATTCAGATCGGCACTTCAGAGCATGTTCGCGACTCCGTTGATTCAGATTGAGACTCCGGGGACTGTTTGTGATTTTTTTTTTTTTTTTTTAATTCAGATCTGTACTTCGAAGCAAGAAGTGTTTGTCAAACAGTTCATTAGTGATAACTGAATATTTGGGCCTGAGGCTTTTTTTTTCTAAGCTGTCGATTTGATTTTTAAATGATTTCAATGACAGGAAGTTGCATGTGTTGTGTTTTATGAACTGTGGATGGATTTATCAACTGAGAAATAAAGTTGAACAGAAATGATCATGAACTCTTAAAGATGATGATGAAAAGAAAAGGTAATATTGCATATAAAATTATATCCAAGTATGAACTAACTTGCGCAATACTTTAAATATTCTTACTCTACCCTAAATCAGTGAAAATGTTTGGCTCAGTTTACAGAAAGTGTACGTCACACATCCTTTCATCATTATGCAACATAGTTTTCTCCTCAGATGAGTATTTAACATCTTTATTCTTGTGGGGATTAGTGTGTAAGTGCTATACACACACACACACACACACACACCGGTCAGAGTTTGGGATCAGATTGATTTTTTATGTGTTGTTGTTGTTGTTGTTGTTGGAGTTTACTTGTCAAAACTGCATTTATTTGATCAAAAATACAGGAAAAAAGTGAAATATTATTATGAAGTAAAACAACTTTTTTATTTTAATATACATTAAAATCTATTTTATTTCTGTGATTGTCAGCATCATTCCTCCAGTGTTCAGTGTCACATGATCTTCACAAATCAGAATAATATGATGATTTATTATCAGAGTTGTGCTGCTGAAACTGTGATACTTCTTTCAGGATTCTTTGATGAATGAAATGTTAAAAAGAAAAGCATTTATTTAAAACAGAAGTCTTTTCTAACAATAAACAATAGAGTTCAAAAATTTATAACTCTTTTAGGATGTATTAAATTGATAAGAAGTGAAATCAAAGATTAATATTGTTAGAAGAGATTTATATTTTTAATAAACGCTGTTCTTTAAAAAAAAAAGTATACATCGAAGAATCCGGAAAAAATATCGCAGATTCCAAAATAATATTTGGCATCACAACTATTAATAATTCTAATAATAAATCATCATATTAGACTGATTTCTGAAGATCATGTGACACTGAAGACTGGAGGAATGATGCTGAAAATACAGCTGCACATCACAGTAATAAATAATATTTTAAAGGATATTAAAATATAAACCATTATTTTATATATTTTATTTGGATAATTTTGAATTATTACTGAAATACAACCATTTTTGTATCAAAAAATTCAATGAACAATAATAAAGGAATTACCTGAAGCTGACAATGAAGTAAATGTATAATAATTAGCAAAGATGATTAATTTAGCGCTGTAAACGCGCCTGTGATGGGGCGGAGACGCGCCGCGGAGCGTCAGACCCGCGTGAGGACCAAACACAGCAGAACGGTAGGAAACTTCACTCCTCTTATTATTTCTCTTTTACTATAGCGATTTATTTTTAGATACGTGGTCTGTGTCTTTCATAGAGTTGTAGAGTTATTAGAGAAATAGAGTTATTTTTTACATTCTTTGGTCGAAGTTTTCAGATCGGGACTTCGGAGCCTGTTCGCGACTCGGTTGATTTAGATCGGCACTTCGGAGCATGTTCGCGACTCGGTTGATTTAGATCGGCACTTCGGAGCATGTTCGCGACTCGGTTGATTCAGATGGGCACTTCGGAGCATGTTCGCGACTCGGTTGATTCAGATGGGCACTTCGGAGCATGTTCGCGTCTCGGTTGATTCAGATCGGCACTTCGGAGCATGTTCGCGACTCGGTTGATTTAGATCGGCACTTCGGAGCATGTTCGCGACTCGGTTGATTTAGATCGGCACTTCGGAGCATGTTCGCGACTCGGTTGATTCAGATGGGCACTTCGGAGCATGTTCGCGTCTCGGTTGATTCAGATCGGCACTTCGGAGCATGTTCGCGACTCGGTTGATACAGATCGGCACTTCGGAGCCTGTTCGCGACTCGGTTGATTCAGATCGACACTTCGGAGCATGTTCGCGACTCTGTTGATTCAGATTAAGACTCCGGGGACTGTTTGTGATTTTTTTTTTTTTTTTTTTTTTTTTAATTCAGATCTGTACTTCGAAGCAAGAAGTGTTTGTCAAACAGTTCATTAGTGATAACTGAATATTTGGGCCTGAGGCTTTTTTTTCTAACCTGTCGATTTGATTTTTAAATGATTTCAATGACAGGAAGTTGCATGTGTTGTGTTTTATGAATTGTGGATGGATTTATCAACTGAGAAATAAATTTGAACAGAAATGATCATGAACTCTTAAAGATGATGATGAAAAGAAAAGGTAATATTGTATATAAAATTATATCCAAGTATGAACTAACTTGCGCAATACTTTAAATATTCTTACTCTACCCTAAATCAGTGAAAATGTTTGGCTCAGTTTACAGAAAGTGTACGTCACACATCCTTTCATTATTATGCAACATAGCTTTCTCCTCAGATGAGTATTTAACATCTTTATTCTTGTGGGGATTAGTGTGTAAGTGCTATACACAAACACACACACACACACACCGGTCAGAGTTTGGGATCAGATTGATTTTTTATGTGTTGTTGTTGTTGTTGTTTTTACAGGAGTTTACTCATCAAAACTGCATTTATTTGATCAAAAATACAGGAAAAAAGTGAAATATTATTATGAAGTAAAACAACTTTTTTATTTTAATATACATTAAAATCTATTTTATTTCTGTGATTGTCAGCATCATTCCTCCAGTCTTCAGTGTCACATGATCTTCACAAATCAGAATAATATGATGATTTATTATACGAGTTGTGCTGCTGAAACTGTGATACTTCTTTCAGGATTCTTTGATGAAAGAGATGTTAAAAAGAAAAGCATTTATTTAAAATAGAAGTCTTTTCTAACAATAAACAATAGAGTTCAAAAGTTTATAACTCTTTTAGGATGTATTAAATTGATAAGAAGTGAAATCAAAGATTAATATTGTTAGAAGAGATTTATATTTTTAATAAACGCTGTTCTTTAAAAAAATATATATACATCGAAGAATCCGGAAAAAAGTATCGCAGATTCTAAAATAATATTTGGCATCACAACTATTAATAATTCTAATAATAAATCATCATATTAGACTGATTTCTGAAGATCATGTGACACTGAAGACTGGAGGAATGATGCTGAAAAAACAGCTGCACATCACAGTAATAAATTATATTTTAAAGGATATTAAAATATAAACCATTATTTTATATATTTTATTTTGATAATTTTGAATTATTACTGAAATACAACCTTTTTTTTGCATCAAACAGTTCATTGAACAATAATAATTACCTGAAGCTGACAATGAAGTAAATGTATAATAATTAGCAAAGATGATTAATTTAGCGCTGTAAACGCGCGTGTGATGGGGGTGAGACGCGCCGCGGAGCGTCAGACGCGCGTGAGGACCAAACACAGCAGAACGGTAGGAAACTTCACTCCTCTTATTATTTCTCTTTTACTATAGCGATTTATTTTTAGATACGTGGTCTGAGACTTTCATAGAGTTGTAGAGTTATTAGAGAAATAGAGTTATTTTTTACATTCTTTGGTCGAAGTTTTCAGATCGGGACTTCGGAGCCTGTTCGCGACTCGGTTGATTCAGATCGGCACTTCGGAGCATTTTCGCGACTCGGTTGATTCAGATCGGCACTTCGGAGCATGTTCGCGACTCCGTTGATTCAGATTGAGACTCCGGGGACTGTCTGTGATTTTTTTTTTTTTTTTTTTTTTAATTCAGATCTGTACTTCGAAGCAAGAAGTGTTTGTCAAACAGTTCATTAGTGATAACTGAATATTTGGGCCTGAGGCTTTTTTTTTCTAACCTGTCGATTTGATTTTTAAATGATTTCAATGACAGGAAGTTGCATGTGTTGTGTTTTATGAATTGTGGATGGATTCATCAACTGAGAAATAAAGTTGAACAGAAATGATCATCAACTCTTAAAGATGATGATGAAAAGAAAAGGTAATATTGCATATAAAATTATATCCAAGTATGAACTAACTTGCACAATACTGTAAATATTCTTACTCTACCCTAAATCAGTGAAAATGTTTGGCTCAGTTTACAGCAAGTGTACGTCTTGTGCATTCAAAATCGCACTAGATTATTATTAAAATTAATGGCAAACTACTGTCCTACTGACACATTGCAGCAAAAGATATAAATAACTGGCTTAAAACCCTTTTTTGGGGTGAAAACACTATTCTTTCTTTTCCATAAGACTTTTGCACAGTACTGTATTTTAAAAACGAGATTGTTGCTACTTTATAAAGAATGAGCATACAGTCATTCACAGAACTGATTAAAGACCGTGACAGACAGCACTCATCTTAACTAAATATCAGAGTGAGTGACAGAGATACAGTAGAAACATTATGTGTACTTTTGTATTAAATAATGACCCAGATTGTGAAATACATTTATTAGCCTTAGATTAAGGATAGCACAACTTGGGAAATGAGAGCATCCAAGGTGAAAGCTATGGATTTATTTTAAATATTTGTAATGTTCTTTAATGTTATCCATAGTTTTTTTTTGTAGTTCTTTTTTTTTTTTAAGTATCGGTTCAGGCACTGTTTCGAAAAGGCACTGGAAAAGGCACTGGACCCTACTTAAAAGTTATTATTTATTTCTCACTACTGGCTCATTTGCCAAATGGGTGCTTTCTCTTCGACCTCCACAAATTAGGCTACTGTAGGTAGTTGGGTAGTGAGACGTTTTAATAAATTATCGTTTGCGATTAATGACGCAAATGACAATGTTGTGATATCTAGGCTATAGAGCATCACAGTCCCACCCACAGCTGGTGCCGGAACTAAAAATTCAATGCAATTTCTGCATTGACATTTGGGGTATAAGCCGTTAAAATGTAACCATACATGGTAGACTTAAAACCAGCTACGGCTGTACTAAGCAACAGTATATGCTCATATAAACGTAAAAAGATCATGGGGCACTAACCTTGTTTTGATCTAAATGCCTTTTATTCGCTATGTCTTGGCTAAGTACTTCATTACCCACAATCCTGAACAATCCCACAATCCCACAGTGATGCATCTGATTGGTGGAGCTCGTATAACCGTCTGGTTAAACCCCTCGAAGGTCCGTGAAGACTGAAGATCATTAATAAAAAAATAAAATAAAATAAAAACCTGTATTGTGTTTTTGCACGGTAGACTTATCAGTGCAATCATGATCTCCTTTGCTGCCATTGAGAGTTTTGCAGGGAGGTTGGTAACTTTAGTTAGCATTATCATCCACTTTAGCTAGGCTACTGTAGCCTCCATATGAAATGAGTCATATCAAGCATTTTATGATGCCACTGTCAAAACAATATTTAGCCTAGACATACCTTTTTGTGCATTTACTGAACATTTGTGTAATGGCAACGACATGTGTTGACAACTGAGCAGTGATTGCAGTCAGGTACAAAGCACTGCACCATTGCTGACGTTATCGTTAACCACTTTCACACACGCACACAATATAAAATACACGATGATAAAATAAAAATCAATACACAATACATATATAAAACACTATTTATTTACACGATTAATACTGAAAGAACTGCTATTACTGCACATTCACTATATAAAATAAAATTCACTGGAGGAAAAAGTTCGCGCGAGCGGCCGTCATCAGATTTGGATGTCGCTCAAAAGGCTCGTTGCCTCGTTCGCAGTTGTGGCTTCAGTCGAATTCAATGAGGCGCGGTGGTTTATGGGATGAGTAGTTCCTGCGCTCGAAATGAAAATATGTACACAGTCTTGTACCTTTGACTTTTTTTGGATCTTGTCTTATTTTTTTCACTTGAAATGATATGTTATATGCTTATGAGTTCAGCCGTAGCTGGTTATCCTCACACATGCTCTAAAACTCTTTAGATACGGATTTTTCCGAAAGTGAATGGGAGAAATGAATGGGAAATTTACTTCCGGCACCAGAGCTCTCTCGGGCTGTGGGTGGGACTGTGAAGCTCTATATAAACTTTGTAACTCGTTACCCTCCGAACACTGGACATAGCAGACGTATGTACCGAATACAAGAAGCTATCAATCAAGAAGGTATCAGGATTATGAGTTATTTTTCATTTTTAGTTTTTGAATAATCACTTAGATTAATCATTCATTTTGACAGCACTATAATGTTTATTGTAAATAGTCAACCACACAAGAGTAATTGTTTTTAGCCTGCACCAATGTTCTTGTCCATTGCCCTCACTGATTCCTGCAGCTAAGCTTGGATGTACATTTACATTCCATTCAAGGTTATTGATGACATGCCTCTGAAGTTTGACTTTTTGCACCATAACAATACTTATTGGCAACTAGTCATCATATCTCTAGCTCTTTAATTTATTTGCATTGTACTAAAATGAGTTCATTTTCAATGGGCATATATGTGGCTGAAACAGGTAGCCTAGTGCCTCCCAAATTTTTCAACATGAACATTTTAATATAACATTATAGTCATTATGGCCTATGGCCTTTAGAAATTTTTTTTTTTGAGGAGGTGGGGTAGTGCACAATAGGCCCTTGTGGCACGGCCCAAGCTTTTGTTCTTAATGGCATTTTTTTCCCTTACATTACTTTTACTTTTATACTTTAAGTAGTTTTTTAAACCAGTACTTTTACACTTTTACTTGAGTAAAAAGCTTGAGTTGATACTTCAACTTCTACAAAAGTCTTTTTAAACCCTAGTATCTATACTTCTACTTGAGTAATGAATGCCAATACTTTTGACACCACTGATATATATATATATATATATATATATATATATATATATATATTTTAATCATTCTTGTGTCTTGCCTTGCCTCTCAACAACTTTTAAAATATTGACTGTAATTTAGTGACTCCATACGCTGATTCCAACTTTAACTTACCTGATAATGAGCTAATTCACCTTAAGGAGGTTAATCAATATACTGTATAATTCAAGAGACTAAGACTTTTAAGGTTCTTCATTTTTTTCAATTTTACAAAATTTATATTTCATTTATATTTTGTGTAAACTCATGTTTAAATTTAAAATTGTGACTCAAAGCACACTTAGTAATCAACCTCTGCTGCATTTTGAATCAAAAATCACATTTAAAAACAAATACTACAGAGATGAATATACTGATGCTATATACAAAGTAACGTGAGTAACGAGAGTTATTTTTTACATTCTTTGGTCGAAGTTTTCAGATCGGGACTTCGGAGCCTGTTCGCGACTCGGTTGATTTAGATCGGCACTTCGGAGCATGTTCGCGTCTCGGTTGATTCAGATCGACACTTCGGAGCATGTTCGCGACTCGGTTGATTCAGATCGGCACTTCGGAGCATTGTCGCGACTCGGTTGATTCAGATCGGCACTTCAGAGCATGTTCGCGACTCCGTTGATTCAGATTGAGACTCCGGGGACTGTTTGTGATTTTTTTTTTTTTTTTTTAATTCAGATCTGTACTTCGAAGCAAGAAGTGTTTGTCAAACAGTTCATTAGTGATAACTGAATATTTGGGCCTGAGGCTTTTTTTTTCTAAGCTGTCGATTTGATTTTTAAATGATTTCAATGACAGGAAGTTGCATGTGTTGTGTTTTATGAACTGTGGATGGATTTATCAACTGAGAAATAAAGTTGAACAGAAATGATCATGAACTCTTAAAGATGATGATGAAAAGAAAAGGTAATATTGCATATAAAATTATATCCAAGTATGAACTAACTTGCGCAATACTTTAAATATTCTTACTCTACCCTAAATCAGTGAAAATGTTTGGCTCAGTTTACAGAAAGTGTACGTCACACATCCTTTCATCATTATGCAACATAGTTTTCTCCTCAGATGAGTATTTAACATCTTTATTCTTGTGGGGATTAGTGTGTAAGTGCTATACACACACACACACACACACACACCGGTCAGAGTTTGGGATCAGATTGATTTTTTATGTGTTGTTGTTGTTGTTGTTGTTGGAGTTTACTTGTCAAAACTGCATTTATTTGATCAAAAATACAGGAAAAAAGTGAAATATTATTATGAAGTAAAACAACTTTTTTATTTTAATATACATTAAAATCTATTTTATTTCTGTGATTGTCAGCATCATTCCTCCAGTGTTCAGTGTCACATGATCTTCACAAATCAGAATAATATGATGATTTATTATCAGAGTTGTGCTGCTGAAACTGTGATACTTCTTTCAGGATTCTTTGATGAATGAAATGTTAAAAAGAAAAGCATTTATTTAAAACAGAAGTCTTTTCTAACAATAAACAATAGAGTTCAAAAATTTATAACTCTTTTAGGATGTATTAAATTGATAAGAAGTGAAATCAAAGATTAATATTGTTAGAAGAGATTTATATTTTTAATAAACGCTGTTCTTTAAAAAAAAAAGTATACATCGAAGAATCCGGAAAAAATATCGCAGATTCCAAAATAATATTTGGCATCACAACTATTAATAATTCTAATAATAAATCATCATATTAGACTGATTTCTGAAGATCATGTGACACTGAAGACTGGAGGAATGATGCTGAAAATACAGCTGCACATCACAGTAATAAATAATATTTTAAAGGATATTAAAATATAAACCATTATTTTATATATTTTATTTGGATAATTTTGAATTATTACTGAAATACAACCATTTTTGTATCAAAAAATTCAATGAACAATAATAAAGGAATTACCTGAAGCTGACAATGAAGTAAATGTATAATAATTAGCAAAGATGATTAATTTAGCGCTGTAAACGCGCCTGTGATGGGGCGGAGACGCGCCGCGGAGCGTCAGACCCGCGTGAGGACCAAACACAGCAGAACGGTAGGAAACTTCACTCCTCTTATTATTTCTCTTTTACTATAGCGATTTATTTTTAGATACGTGGTCTGTGTCTTTCATAGAGTTGTAGAGTTATTAGAGAAATAGAGTTATTTTTTACATTCTTTGGTCGAAGTTTTCAGATCGGGACTTCGGAGCCTGTTCGCGACTCGGTTGATTTAGATCGGCACTTCGGAGCATGTTCGCGACTCGGTTGATTTAGATCGGCACTTCGGAGCATGTTCGCGACTCGGTTGATTCAGATGGGCACTTCGGAGCATGTTCGCGACTCGGTTGATTCAGATGGGCACTTCGGAGCATGTTCGCGTCTCGGTTGATTCAGATCGGCACTTCGGAGCATGTTCGCGACTCGGTTGATTTAGATCGGCACTTCGGAGCATGTTCGCGACTCGGTTGATTTAGATCGGCACTTCGGAGCATGTTCGCGACTCGGTTGATTCAGATGGGCACTTCGGAGCATGTTCGCGTCTCGGTTGATTCAGATCGGCACTTCGGAGCATGTTCGCGACTCGGTTGATACAGATCGGCACTTCGGAGCCTGTTCGCGACTCGGTTGATTCAGATCGACACTTCGGAGCATGTTCGCGACTCTGTTGATTCAGATTAAGACTCCGGGGACTGTTTGTGATTTTTTTTTTTTTTTTTTTTTTTAATTCAGATCTGTACTTCGAAGCAAGAAGTGTTTGTCAAACAGTTCATTAGTGATAACTGAATATTTGGGCCTGAGGCTTTTTTTTCTAACCTGTCGATTTGATTTTTAAATGATTTCAATGACAGGAAGTTGCATGTGTTGTGTTTTATGAATTGTGGATGGATTTATCAACTGAGAAATAAATTTGAACAGAAATGATCATGAACTCTTAAAGATGATGATGAAAAGAAAAGGTAATATTGTATATAAAATTATATCCAAGTATGAACTAACTTGCGCAATACTTTAAATATTCTTACTCTACCCTAAATCAGTGAAAATGTTTGGCTCAGTTTACAGAAAGTGTACGTCACACATCCTTTCATTATTATGCAACATAGCTTTCTCCTCAGATGAGTATTTAACATCTTTATTCTTGTGGGGATTAGTGTGTAAGTGCTATACACAAACACACACACACACACACCGGTCAGAGTTTGGGATCAGATTGATTTTTTATGTGTTGTTGTTGTTGTTGTTTTTACAGGAGTTTACTCATCAAAACTGCATTTATTTGATCAAAAATACAGGAAAAAAGTGAAATATTATTATGAAGTAAAACAACTTTTTTATTTTAATATACATTAAAATCTATTTTATTTCTGTGATTGTCAGCATCATTCCTCCAGTCTTCAGTGTCACATGATCTTCACAAATCAGAATAATATGATGATTTATTATACGAGTTGTGCTGCTGAAACTGTGATACTTCTTTCAGGATTCTTTGATGAAAGAGATGTTAAAAAGAAAAGCATTTATTTAAAATAGAAGTCTTTTCTAACAATAAACAATAGAGTTCAAAAGTTTATAACTCTTTTAGGATGTATTAAATTGATAAGAAGTGAAATCAAAGATTAATATTGTTAGAAGAGATTTATATTTTTAATAAACGCTGTTCTTTAAAAAAATATATATACATCGAAGAATCCGGAAAAAAGTATCGCAGATTCTAAAATAATATTTGGCATCACAACTATTAATAATTCTAATAATAAATCATCATATTAGACTGATTTCTGAAGATCATGTGACACTGAAGACTGGAGGAATGATGCTGAAAAAACAGCTGCACATCACAGTAATAAATTATATTTTAAAGGATATTAAAATATAAACCATTATTTTATATATTTTATTTTGATAATTTTGAATTATTACTGAAATACAACCTTTTTTTTGCATCAAACAGTTCATTGAACAATAATAATTACCTGAAGCTGACAATGAAGTAAATGTATAATAATTAGCAAAGATGATTAATTTAGCGCTGTAAACGCGCGTGTGATGGGGGTGAGACGCGCCGCGGAGCGTCAGACGCGCGTGAGGACCAAACACAGCAGAACGGTAGGAAACTTCACTCCTCTTATTATTTCTCTTTTACTATAGCGATTTATTTTTAGATACGTGGTCTGAGACTTTCATAGAGTTGTAGAGTTATTAGAGAAATAGAGTTATTTTTTACATTCTTTGGTCGAAGTTTTCAGATCGGGACTTCGGAGCCTGTTCGCGACTCGGTTGATTCAGATCGGCACTTCGGAGCATTTTCGCGACTCGGTTGATTCAGATCGGCACTTCGGAGCATGTTCGCGACTCCGTTGATTCAGATTGAGACTCCGGGGACTGTCTGTGATTTTTTTTTTTTTTTTTTTTTTTTAATTCAGATCTGTACTTCGAAGCAAGAAGTGTTTGTCAAACAGTTCATTAGTGATAACTGAATATTTGGGCCTGAGGCTTTTTTTTTCTAACCTGTCGATTTGATTTTTAAATGATTTCAATGACAGGAAGTTGCATGTGTTGTGTTTTATGAATTGTGGATGGATTCATCAACTGAGAAATAAAGTTGAACAGAAATGATCATCAACTCTTAAAGATGATGATGAAAAGAAAAGGTAATATTGCATATAAAATTATATCCAAGTATGAACTAACTTGCACAATACTGTAAATATTCTTACTCTACCCTAAATCAGTGAAAATGTTTGGCTCAGTTTACAGCAAGTGTACGTCTTGTGCATTCAAAATCGCACTAGATTATTATTAAAATTAATGGCAAACTACTGTCCTACTGACACATTGCAGCAAAAGATATAAATAACTGGCTTAAAACCCTTTTTTGGGGTGAAAACACTATTCTTTCTTTTCCATAAGACTTTTGCACAGTACTGTATTTTAAAAACGAGATTGTTGCTACTTTATAAAGAATGAGCATACAGTCATTCACAGAACTGATTAAAGACCGTGACAGACAGCACTCATCTTAACTAAATATCAGAGTGAGTGACAGAGATACAGTAGAAACATTATGTGTACTTTTGTATTAAATAATGACCCAGATTGTGAAATACATTTATTAGCCTTAGATTAAGGATAGCACAACTTGGGAAATGAGAGCATCCAAGGTGAAAGCTATGGATTTATTTTAAATATTTGTAATGTTCTTTAATGTTATCCATAGTTTTTTTTTGTAGTTCTTTTTTTTTTTTTAAGTATCGGTTCAGGCACTGTTTCGAAAAGGCACTGGAAAAGGCACTGGACCCTACTTAAAAGTTATTATTTATTTCTCACTACTGGCTCATTTGCCAAATGGGTGCTTTCTCTTCGACCTCCACAAATTAAGCTACTGTAGGTAGTTGGGTAGTGAGACGTTTTAATAAATTATCGTTTGCGATTAATGACGCAAATGACAATGTTGTGATATCTAGGCTATAGAGCATCACAGTCCCACCCACAGCTGGTGCCGGAACTAAAAATTCAATGCAATTTCTGCATTGACATTTGGGGTATAAGCCGTTAAAATGTAACCATACATGGTAGACTTAAAACCAGCTACGGCTGTACTAAGCAACAGTATATGCTCATATAAACGTAAAAAGATCATGGGGCACTAACCTTGTTTTGATCTAAATGCCTTTTATTCGCTATGTCTTGGCTAAGTACTTCATTACCCACAATCCTGAACAATCCCACAATCCCACAGTGATGCATCTGATTGGTGGAGCTCGTATAACCGTCTGGTTAAACCCCTCGAAGGTCCGTGAAGACTGAAGATCATTAATAAAAAAATAAAATAAAATAAAAACCTGTATTGTGTTTTTGCACGGTAGACTTATCAGTGCAATCATGATCTCCTTTGCTGCCATTGAGAGTTTTGCAGGGAGGTTGGTAACTTTAGTTAGCATTATCATCCACTTTAGCTAGGCTACTGTAGCCTCCATATGAAATGAGTCATATCAAGCATTTTATGATGCCACTGTCAAAACAATATTTAGCCTAGACATACCTTTTTGTGCATTTACTGAACATTTGTGTAATGGCAACGACATGTGTTGACAACTGAGCAGTGATTGCAGTCAGGTACAAAGCACTGCACCATTGCTGACGTTATCGTTAACCACTTTCACACACGCACACAATATAAAATACACGATGATAAAATAAAAATCAATACACAATACATATATAAAACACTATTTATTTACACGATTAATACTGAAAGAACTGCTATTACTGCACATTCACTATATAAAATAAAATTCACTGGAGGAAAAAGTTCGCGCGAGCGGCCGTCATCAGATTTGGATGTCGCTCAAAAGGCTCGTTGCCTCGTTCGCAGTTGTGGCTTCAGTCGAATTCAATGAGGCGCGGTGGTTTATGGGATGAGTAGTTCCTGCGCTCGAAATGAAAATATGTACACAGTCTTGTACCTTTGACTTTTTTTGGATCTTGTCTTATTTTTTTCACTTGAAATGATATGTTATATGCTTATGAGTTCAGCCGTAGCTGGTTATCCTCACACATGCTCTAAAACTCTTTAGATACGGATTTTTCCGAAAGTGAATGGGAGAAATGAATGGGAAATTTACTTCCGGCACCAGAGCTCTCTCGGGCTGTGGGTGGGACTGTGAAGCTCTATATAAACTTTGTAACTCGTTACCCTCCGAACACTGGACATAGCAGACGTATGTACCGAATACAAGAAGCTATCAATCAAGAAGGTATCAGGATTATGAGTTATTTTTCATTTTTAGTTTTTGAATAATCACTTAGATTAATCATTCATTTTGACAGCACTATAATGTTTATTGTAAATAGTCAACCACACAAGAGTAATTGTTTTTAGCCTGCACCAATGTTCTTGTCCATTGCCCTCACTGATTCCTGCAGCTAAGCTTGGATGTACATTTACATTCCATTCAAGGTTATTGATGACATGCCTCTGAAGTTTGACTTTTTGCACCATAACAATACTTATTGGCAACTAGTCATCATATCTCTAGCTCTTTAATGTATTTGCATTGTACTAAAATGAGTTCATTTTCAATGGGCATATATGTGGCTGAAACAGGTAGCCTAGTGCCTCCCAAATTTTTCAACATGAACATTTTAATATAACATTATAGTCATTATGGCCTATGGCCTTTAGAAATTTTTTTTTTTGAGGAGGTGGGGTAGTGCACAATAGGCCCTTGTGGCACGGCCCAAGCTTTTGTTCTTAATGGCATTTTTTTCCCTTACATTACTTTTACTTTTATACTTTAAGTAGTTTTTTAAACCAGTACTTTTACACTTTTACTTGAGTAAAAAGCTTGAGTTGATACTTCAACTTCTACAAAAGTCTTTTTAAACCCTAGTATCTATACTTCTACTTGAGTAATGAATGCCAATACTTTTGACACCACTGATATATATATATATATATATATATATATATATATATATATATATATATATATATATATTTTAATCATTCTTGTGTCTTGCCTTGCCTCTCAACAACTTTTAAAATATTGACTGTAATTTAGTGACTCCATACGCTGATTCCAACTTTAACTTACCTGATAATGAGCTAATTCACCTTAAGGAGGTTAATCAATATACTGTATAATTCAAGAGACTAAGACTTTTAAGGTTCTTCATTTTTTTCAATTTTACAAAATTTATATTTCATTTATATTTTGTGTAAACTCATGTTTAAATTTAAAATTGTGACTCAAAGCACACTTAGTAATCAACCTCTGCTGCATTTTGAATCAAAAATCACATTTAAAAACAAATACTACAGAGATGAATATACTGATGCTATATACAAAGTAACGTGACTGCAAACTAAACCAACAGGGTACTAGAACTGCAGCCATTGCTATATCGTCCAGTACGGTAGGTGGCGCTGTCACGAAAAACTAGGGTCCTATAACTATTTTTTTTTTTTTTTTTTTTTTTATTAACATTTTGTCAAAATACAATTTTAAAACGTAAACCAAGTTGAATCAATATACAGCTTCATAAATCTGATCTTAACAAGAACAAAATAAGAGACAGGAAAAGATCTGAAATAAAATAGAAAAAAAAAATAAAATAAATAAATAAAAAACACATAGATACATAATTGAAAAACACTTAGGGGTCTGCATTAAAGTTAAAATAATGAAATAATTTGATTGTTTTGTTTAATTTGTTGTTCTTTTTTTTTAAATTTTCAATGCTGTTCCAATATTTTTTAAGGTCTGTAATTCTGAAATTGTAAAAGGAGGGTTTGCTTCTTTGCCAAATCATTTTGTGCAGATAATATTTAGCTAAAATAATAATTAAGTTAATTACATATTTTTCATTGGCTAATAAATTTGGCTCAGTGACTATAAGAAGTATTTCAAATTTACTTAGAGAAATATTCTTTTTTATCTTTTGGGAAATAAATCTTTGTAATTGGGACCAAAAGGAAGCTACAATGGGACAATCAACAAAAACATGCTCAATGGTTTCTCCTTCACAGCCACAGAATGTACAAAAGTTACACACAGTTGGAAAAAAAGTACAGATGTTTGCTTTTGAAGGGTAATATCTGTGAACAATTTTGAATAAAACTTCTTTGATTTTATTTACAATAATATACTGGTGAGGTAGCAGGAAGATCATGTTCCATAATTTCTTGTCCAGTAACGTCCATCGGTGTTTACATATAGGAGTACTGGCAGGATCAAGTATGTTTCTAATAAAAGTATTGTTACATCTCTTATCTGTGAGTGGAATGCCAGAAATAGTAGGAGAATCGACTGTTACAGATAGAGAAGTATCTGTCTGTATGCTCTGCGCTAAAGAAACAATACTAACAGGAATAGATTTAATCACCATTTCGAATTCTTCTTGAGATGTATCAATACCATATTTTTCCATGAAGTGCTCACAAGAATAAAAATCATTTTTTGTATTTAGCAGATTGTTTACTGTATACAGATTACTTATAAACCAATTATTCAGAAAGAGTGTTTTGTTTTTGTGTAGTATATATGCATTGTTCCAAAGAAAACAGTTGTGAGGGGAGAAATTGTGTTTAAAGATAAGATTCCAACATAACAAGGTTTGTTTATGAAAATTGCTTAATTTCACAGGGAGTTTTCCTACCGAAAAAGGACATATCAATAGAAAGTTAAGACCACCAATAGTTTCAAATAGGTCCTATAACTATAGCCTCCGGTTGTGCAGGAACATACATGGGAGGTCTATGGGTCTGAGTCTCTAGCGGCCAGTCGATGAATTACATTTTAAGACACTTTTGTCAAGATAGTGCAAGTATCCCAGAGTGCAGTCTGGACGATGGGGCGGGGTGACACGTTGGGGCGGAGCGACACGTGTCGCCCCGCCCACCTCAGCGGTTATTGGTTTATGATTAAGATGAGCTTATTGGTGTACAGATGAGTGACGATTTTACAGCTTATTGGCATAGAGAATTATGACGCTCTGAGCAGGATTGGAATGCGGAAGTAGACACTCAGATGAATAAACTTTTAATATAAATTAAAAAGTGAATATAAATGTTGTGTTTTTGCATTTATTGTTGCATTTCCACAACATCCCGTATAAATACAAAGAGTTTTGGATTACGACGAACAGAATAGAAATAAATGGTCTTCTCCCTCAAAGGCTGTACACTACCTTGGCATTACTCTCTGGTTTGAAAATGACACGGCAATATAATGCGAAGTATGGTTATGTAGATATTCATGGAGTACCTTAATTTATATATTCAAATTATATATATATATATATATATATATATATATATATATATATATATGTGTGTGTGTGTGCGTCGTGTGTGTAACAAATTGTCACCAGTCTCTGAACGTCACCAATAATATTCTGAACATTCCCTTGGCCCCTACGAAAATTTACTATGGTTCTGCTACAGTAACTATAGTAAAATTATGGTGTTTTTATAATTACAGCTCACAGTAATTAATATGCCAACAAATATTTTACTACAATAAATCCATGGTTACTTTTTGCAAGGAAGGAACTATACAGGTTCTAAAGAACTTGCCCAAAAACACTCGTCATTTTCTGTTATTTGTTTTCTGAACTGCACTACTGAAAACCTCATTAATCCTCACAATCCTATCACAACTAAATTAAGAATCCATTATGAGCAATGCATAGCAAATCATGTTATCATCAAATATGAGAAACCTTAAAGAATGATAGACTGATGTAAATGACTGAAACCTGTTGTCATGCACGTGTTTGCCATAGCTTTTTTATTAAAACATTATACACTGCAAAGTTTAACTTTAAATGACATCAATTAATACATCAAAACCAGCTGATCTCAGTCCATTCTCTATTTCCCTTCAATGAACTTAACACACAAATGTGTTTCATGCCGCAAAAAATAAAAATAAAAAATAAAAAACAGTCCTTGGAACAAAATCCTGTGTAAACAAAAGCCCAGAAGATCACCACGCCGGTCTCTTCCCTGTACCCTGGTAAGTTAAACTTGAAAAGGGCTCTGCACTGCAAGCATTCCCTGATGCAGTACATCCGTCTGAACTCGTTCCGGTCAGGAGACAGGAGGACAATTCTTCCAGTTGGCCACAACTTATAGTGTAAAGACAAAATACATGAAAGATAATAATAATAATACAAAAAAAGTTTAACAGCCTTCTACTACAAAATTCAATTGGTGAATGAGCATTAACCGGGGAAATCTTACTCTCCAGCCAGGCAAACTGTGCCGCTTTCCGAAAAACTTCGGAGCACATCCCTAAACCATCTGCAAACCAGAGAAAGTGTCAAATATGCGAGTCACCCGCCGACAAAATAACTTCCCTGAGGATTTCCAGGGGAAGCTGTTGAATCAAAAACATACATAGGTTTATTTATACATGTATATAAAAGTTATTAAACATTATATAAACACTGACTACAGACAACCGTGCTTTAAAACTCTCATTAAAAACTCTATAGATTGTTGTCACAACTGCATACTCATTCTTTTATAATAACACTAATAAAATGTTAATATATACAGTACTGTGCAGAAGTATTAGGCATGTTAGTATTTTCACATTGAAAAAAACCTGTTTTAAGCCAATTATTTATATCTTTTGCTATTGTGTGTCAGTAGGATATATTAGTTTACATTTCCACACATTCATTTTGCCATTAATTGTAATACTCCAGTGATATATTTGTATATATTTGTATGCATGATCCACATGAAGATCTTTTACATTGAATATGAATATTTCTGTCTTATATGGTGAACAAAATCCACATTAGATCGCAAACAGAAGTTATTTAAAACACTCGCTGCTGTCTGAAAATGAATTAAGCTGAAATGTTTTTAAATGTCTTTGATGCTGATGTTAACTGATAGCTATATATTAAATAATCCACAGTGCTGACCAATATAGTACTTGTACATAATACCACATCTGAACAACTATGTAGCCAGGGGTGTAGCAAGCTTTTCAAAAGTGTGGGGGATGGATGTGGTTTGTTTATAAACAATAAAAATGATGAACACATTGACAGAGGGGTACAAAATGCAGGGCTTAAAGTTCTCTGGCACTGTGCGGGATTTCTGGCTTGCAGCGTTTGGCTGGGAAAAAAATAATACTACATTTAAAAAAAAAAAAAGAAAAAAAATCAGAAAAGGGGAGAAAAAAAAACGCAAAATCAGAAAAGGAGAGAAAAAACGCCCACACAAAGCTTTTTCTCTGGTGGTATAAATAATATAACAATTTACTGTTTTTAAACATTCAAATAATATACACTTTAATTTCATAGTTCTTCAACAGGTATACAAAAAATATCCCAATAATAGCAATTAGCATTAGTCTAAAAAACTAAATATAATACCAAAAACACTCGACATGTCAACAAAACGATTAACAGAACATCTTCCCAAACACATATCAAGCTTATTTAAATACCTCTAAAGCATAAACACTCATTCAAAGTACCTGGAAAAGGGAGATGTAAATAACCATAAGTTCCCGCCTCCTCAGCACGAGCTGACCGATAACACTCCAAGAGAGGCGGGACTTAAGTCAGAACAGCCAATCATCAGCCGATCACACTCAAAGCCGGTGTCAAGTTTGAGGGGGGGGGGGGGGGGGTTCCCGCTTGATTTATACTCTGAATTATTATTATTTTTTTTACACATGCAAGATTTTATTATCATTTTTTTTATGATTTTGTTTGCTAAAACGTGTATGCTATGTTGTTTCGACATCACAAGCGTTTTCTCACAGTGTGTGTAGTTTAAAGACGCTCCCTTCAGAATTATAACTGCGTGGAGTCTCGGCGCTATCATTTTTTTTCCCGTGTCTCGAATAAAAGCGAGTTGATGTTTCTCCATTTAAACAGCCAGAATCGATTCTATTCGGAATATCAAAGTGTTTCATAGGAACTAAGCCATGATTTTCGTGTAGCTGCTTCATAGAAAGACGGTGGATTTTGAGAATCTGTGTAAATAAGGTCAGTGCTGAGTGCTTTACAGTTACTTCCGCTTTCAGATTTACTCTAAAGGACGTTTAGTTTTATATGTTTAATATTTTCTATTCAGACAGATGAAGGTGTTTTGATTGGTGTTTGGTGTTGTGTGTGGTTTATTGGATCATTTGTTAACACACGACTAACATTGTGTATCTGAACATGTGTATCTCATGATCTGTTTCTCTCAGGATCCGTTCAGCTGAATTATTGAGTTTGTTTGTCATTTCTATTCAGAGTCAGTGCTGGAGATCAGATTCTGTTTCATCATGGAGGACACACAAACATCCACAGATCAAGAGTTTTCTCCAGGATGCAGGTACTTTGAAGAAACACTGTATTAAATCACTTTCAATGATGAGAGATGGGTGTTTTGTGTCTGGAGGGATCAAATAGGTTTGGTGGCTCCACATGAATTTATATTCAGTAGGAAATGGCCCAAAATGGAAAGAGAAACTAATTATCACCCTCCACAGTCTCACAAAATCCTGGGGGACACTGGGAATGTAGAGGAAACACTGTAGGATTGGCTGTCTCAGAGTGTGTATGTGTGTGTGTGTGTGTGTGTGTGTGTGTGGATTTTGTGAAGGGGCAAGTGAAAGAGAATTGTACTTGCCTGACTGAACAAGGAACTTGATCAAAATTTTAATAACAAACAAAAACTAGGACAGCACCGAATCTTTGTCGAGAATGTTTCTGATTTTATAACATTTTATTTCAGTGTAAAATGTGTTTAATAACGAATAATGTATTGACAGTATCAAGGTCTAGCCCTCAAACCGTATTCACTTTATAGCCCTTAATCCTGTAATTGTGGACAAATGTGGGCACAGAGGACTCAGGTGTGATCCTATTTTTTATTTATTATAAATGTTATATCACTGTCTTCGATAAAGTTTTGTCTATCCATTTATGGTGCTTTTTTATATATTTTTTTTAATTTTTGAAATTATTTACCTCAAAAAGTACCATAGTTTCTATGTAAATTATGCTCTAATGTAGATCATTGTGTGTGTGTCTGTGTGAGTGTGTGTGTGTGTGAGAGAGAGAGAGCGAGAGAGAGAGAGAGAGAGAGAGAGAGAGAGAGGGTGATGAGCCAGGTGGATGATTGGATCATACCAAAAAACATGGTCAGACATTAGCCCAGCTCTGTCATAGGCTCATTGAATGCATTGTTTGTGTGTGTGTCTGTGTGTGTGTCTGTGTGAGTGTGTATGAATGTGTGTGTGTGTGTGTGTGTGAGAGAAAGAGAGAGAGAGAGAGAGAGGGTGATGAGCCAGGTGGATGATTGGATCATACCAAAAAACATGGTCAGACATTAGCCCAGCTCTGTCATAGGCTCATTGAATGCATTGTTTGTGTGTGTGTCTGTGTGTGTGTCTGTGTGAGTGTGTATGAATGTGTGTGTGTGTGTGTGTGTGAGAGAAAGAGAGAGAGAGAGAGAGAGGGTGATGAGCCAGGTGGATGATTGGATCATACCAAAAAACATGGTCAGACATTAGCCCAGCTCTGTCATAGGCTCATTGAATGCATTGTTTGTGTGTGTGTGTGTGTATGAGTGTGAGTTTTTGCCATGATGAAAATGTTGTACAGGATCAGCCCTTCATTTGTGTGTATGTTAGATATGCATTGTATTGGATCTATTAATTTATTTTTACAAAAAAACAAGAATGCTCTAAATTACAGTTTTTCCCATTCATTTCTATGGGTGCCCATTTTTGACCCAAATGCAAGATTAAGGAGTTTATTTTTTACCCACTTAACATTGTAGAATTGAGCCAAATAAATTTGTGTGTGTTCAGGAGGCAAACTTAGGAAAAGTAACCAAGTCTTGTACCGCTCAGATCAAGGGAAGTATTTTTTAAAAATAAATCAAAATTATTTTGCCCACATTTGTCCAGAATACGGTTTTAGGGTTAGTCAGTTGAGGCTCATGTAGTCTGTCTGACTCACGGAGAAATAAACACTATAAGAACAGCACACACATAGAAATAAACATGAACAATACTGATGTAGAAAATATATAAATATTCTATTTAAAATATGCAACATCACACGACCAGTGATGTTTTCACGACTTTCAGCTCGACTGCAAATGTGATATTGATTTTATACATCTTCAGTTAAATAAACGAGTAATATTAACTGACTTACATTTTAGACACACGTGGGTCGTTTTTGCTCCATTTCGCTAACAGAAATAGTTCTAAGCAAAGCCACAGCAGAACAGTCGCACATCTCAGAGCAGCACACAAGTCTTTCGTTACTAAATGATTCATTTTCGAAAGAGTCAATGATTCAGTGAGGCATTTATAACGGTTACTTGCTTCATTTGTTGAACGAATCAGCCGTTTGAACGAATCGGTTGAATCAATGATTCACTCATTAAGGCCATCATTAAAAATATTTTGGTTTGCAGTAACAGTAAAGGGTAGGTAAATAATTGTTTTTTCAAGTTTCAATGTAAAAAAAAAAAAGTCCAATTTTGGTGATGGTGATGACGTAGGTATGAATTTAAACAAATTAGCATATCGTAACGTCACTGACTGGGTCTTCAACCCGTGCCTTCGGGCGCATCATTGCAAACCACATTTTGATGCAAGCTATATAGACCTCAAACTAATTGAAATCTTTGTCAAAAACATGTTTATTGCATGAATTTCAGGTGAGAAGAAAAAAATGAGGTAGTGTTATACTGTTTTACTTGCATCCACCGCTAGGTGTCAATGCAACCTACAAATGAGAGTTTACTTTGCTTATTTGGGTTGTCACTTTGAAAAAAACAATCCTGTTTGATTTGAGTGACAAGTATTCATTGAATCGATTGTAAAATCGATTTTGCGTGTCTAGATGCATTTTATACAGCAAATAACACCAAATATATGTAAATCCACGGACAACAGACAGGATGAATGTAAAGATTCAATATATTGGTAAAGACCAATATTTCTGATGATTTATTGGCGTGAAGTTACGTGCGCAATGACAAACAGGAGTGCAACATTCTCGAAAAACATTAAGCAGAGTGGACTGCCATAATGCAAAACATTTACTGCAGGCTTCAACATGGCTGTGTTTATGATTAGAAATGTCAACAACAACAAAACATCGCATACAGCGATTCTAGCCCGAATCTGTATCTGTGTGCATGAGACTGTCTGAATACCGGCAGAATTCACATTTCTGTTGTAGAAAGAGAAACACTGTGCAGAAGTATTATTTGCTGTTATGCGTGTGTGTCCGAAGCTGCAGTTGCTGTGTGCCGTGTGTTAAAAAAAAATAAAAAAACCCTGGACGCGCTCCGAGAGAAGGTCGTTAAAATCAATTTCCTATTTTCGTTTTCGAAACTTGTGTTGGTTTGTCCAATCGATTCGTGCAATAGATTTTCGAAGTTTTAGACTAGACAGGGAAAGATCTGGGCACAGTTTTTCCAGAACTTCGTGCCAAGTTAAAGCGGTGTCGAGCTGTTTTAATGAATGTTTTAGATGTATTATGACTTTGAACAGTGACCGCGAACATTTAGTTTACTGCAGCCGCAGCCATTATTACCAAGCGTGAACCATTGACTCTGACAGTGAATGAGAGACTGAGACGAAGCGAACGCACAGGCCACAGGGTGACATCCGTGTAAACATAGATGACGTCACGGGTTTTTTTTTAAAGAAAGAACATAGTCTTCGTTTGTATGTAGGCCTAGGCAATTTATATATTTACAAAACTTACTAAAATATAATTAATTTTATTTTATTGATTTTATTGATTGGTGAACTCGTGTCTCGTACTAGATTGATGTACTCAGAGTTCCAAGGTCACACAGCACGCGAAACAACGATGGCAGCCCCTATGAATAATACTGCCTACGGATGCAGTGTTTATGCAAGTGACACACGTTGAAAAAACGATTTTAGGTTAATGTAACGTTGCAATAAAATAATCTTGTTACAATTCCTTGCGCTCAGAAAGTTTGGCTTAACTTGCCTGGAACTGTACAAAGTCGTTAGTAGTGGTATGAAATAGTGATTACGAGCTCAAAAACCTGCCTGGAACGCGCGCAGAATCAGAACTATAGCGACTGACTGGGATGAGGAAGAGGTGACAAGAACCAACATGATGGCCCGCAGCCGTGTAATTTCGAGCCAGCCAGACGTGAGAGGGCAAATGAGGAATTGCCAAGAACTGATGTCCGTCAAAGCCTATGCATGGTCCGAGGAGAATGAGTGGAGAGTTGGTGAAGTGTCCTGGTGAGTTGCTATCATTTAGCATCGCAGCAATGAGCACTGGAGCTAGTCTACGAGCAGCAGTGCACAATAACGACACACACACACATATATATAATATATAATATATATATATATATATATATTACTGTCATTGAGTAGCACCGAGTGAAAAAAAATCTACGTTTTCTTTATATCTAGTGGCAGTGATGATGACGTTAGTTCAGATAAGTACTGGTAACCTTTGTCATAGTGTCGCAGAACTGGTAAACTTTGTCTTTGTCATCTAGAAAAGAAGGCATCATGCTAGCTATATGGGCGTTTCTAAGCGTTTATCTCTTCCTCCGGTGAAAATGTTGTTGCAAACGCTGCCGCGTGTGTGTCACTGTGTTTGGCAGGTGCTTGTGTGGGTGCTGTCCCATGGAAACTGCGCTGAAAAGCTTGTGCTGTAGGCAAGTGATTGCGTTTGGGTCGCTGTTGGTCGATATCTCTCTATCTATATATTTAGTCTATCTATCTATGTATTTATCTGTTTATCTATAATCTGCGCTATCTGAATTCTCTCGTCTACTACTCGTCTCTCTAGTCACTCTCAATGCTCTCCAGGCGGACTTTGGTAAATTCTCTCCCCAACGTGACGTGATGCAATGCATTGTAGGGGAAAGGAGACCGCTGTAAGATAGTACCTACTTTTTCGCATTATATTCCGTTTTGTGATACCCAACAACATAAAATACAATAGATAACAGTTTAAATGTTTATTACCAACAAGTAAATTGCACAAATTCGTTAAAAAATTTACCTTGCAACACGGCCTTTAAGGATGGCCTAAGAAAGTGACTTGCCACCACTTACTGGTGGTTTAATTGCATATTTAAATGCATCATTGCATTTTTCCAACATTACATATTTATATGTCAAAAAAGTAAAACATTAATCTAATAACATTATTTATGCATTTGGACGGATGGAGTTTGTTGATACTGAATTCATTTGAATAGTAACAACCATATACTAACGTCATTTATTGATCACACGTAAGAATTAAACGTAAATGGAGACATGTACATTTTAGGAAAATATTGTCCTTCCTAAAGTTAAAAAGTGTAACAGCAATCAATTTAAGCAGATATCAAAAGTATGCTGATTAAAGTAATACCTGATAGAGCACTGATGAGAATATTGCTTCAGAAGAGCCCTGTTCTCTGTGTGTGTGTGTGTGTGTCTCTGTGTGTGTGTGTGTGTGTGTGTGTGTGTGTGTGTGTGTGTGTGCCAGTTCACCATACTTGGGGTCTTACCTAGGGGCCCCTGAACACCTTAATCTGCCTCATACAGTTATCAAAATGTATATTTTCTACAATATATGATAAATGTTTCATGTACATTGCTAAAAGATCTGATATTTTAATAATATATAGTGTTACACGGAGAGATGCATTTGTGAAAGCACACAGTTCTATTTATAGTCTTTTGTAATAAAAAAATAGTGTAAATGAAATGATCCTGAAGTGATTGTTTAAATAAAATATGAGTTTGTACTTTGTTAAATATGGTAATTTAGAGGATTGACTTTAATCTTCTCTCTGTTATAGTTCGGTTCATCAGAAGAGATCAGAAGCAGAGTCCAGCTGTGTGTCTGTGAGGAGTGATTGGTCTATGGATCATCCAGAAAATTTTAAGAGTGGAGATACAAAGACTGTTCTCAGGTATGTTTTATATAGATATTAGGGTAAAAGCAAATATTAAGCTCACCAAAATCTACATTGAGACGTTTTTAGTTTAAAAGATATTTGTTTCAGTTAGTGATGGCAAAATGAGGCTTCCTGAACCACTGAGACCTCGCAGCCCATTGCTTCACCAAAAGGTTCATTACTCGAAGCTTCATTCATTATTGCTCACTAGTGACACCTAGCTACTGTGCAAAGAAATAGCAGACCAATAAAAAAAAAAAAAACTAAATCAATGACCTGAGCAGACATTTGTCCATTGCCTGGGTATCAAATAAAATATGTTTCTCTCTCTGTCTGAATTTACTTGTGCAGAGACAACTGTCACACACAGTTCATTCATTATTCATAAATAGTTTGGATAGTGACAGTAGGAACAACAAAAGTGAGACTGTGTTGAGTGTAGTTCTTATGGTGGAGGGAGTGTAATAACGCAAATTACAACAGAAAAGTGTGGGGTGGGAAAGGTTAAGAATTGTTTCTGGTGTGTTTTGTGCATTAAACTGTTACTAGTTTTAGTGCAGTGTTGTGCTTATGGGACTATGGATTTAGAGGAACAAACTGCAACACTGGGTGGGTGAAGGAAGGATCACACATTCTTTTTATTGAGGAACAGAATTGTATCAATATGTTGGGGCTAAGAAGATTCCTCCTTTTGGACAGAACCTCTCCAGCCTCTGAAAAGATCCTTTCGCATGGAACAGAGGAATGTCAGTGTCAGCTGGTATAAATGAGGATACAGATGTTCATGTTGAGTCCAATATACTAGTGGATCCTCAGATCTTGTGAGATTCACTTCAGATAAATATTGATTTGATTGATAAAGATTGTTAGTAGTCTGTGCAGTGCTCGATAATGCCTGAGCATGGAGGAGGTCTTATTGTTGTATGTCAGCTCCTTTAGGCACAGCAAGCATTTCACCTAGAAACATAAACGAATAGACATGACATATAATACAGCCTTATAGTGAGTATTATTATTAGATCAGGAAAGTAAAACAATAATAATACACACACCTTATTGTGACCAACCATTTAAAAAACAGACAGGGGAGGATTTCCTCTTTCTTGCTGGCTCCATTACAAGGAAAAAGGAAGAGGTCACAAAAAGCAAAAACAATCCAAAAGGGCAATCCTAATCAAAAAGCAGTCCAGTCCAAATCCAAAAAACCTTATTAATCTAATTAATGTAACAATACCAGAATCAGAATCAGAATCAGAAAGAGCTTTATTGCCAAGTATGTTTGCGCATACAAGGAATTTGTTTTAGTGACATAAGCTTCCAGTACACAGAGACACCAACACACAGACAAAAAAAAAAAAAATTTGGCCAAATAAATAAGTGTATAAACAATTGTGCTATAAATGATAATGGGATAGGATTGAAAAAGATGCGGGATGTACTAGGATGGAGGGGTAACAAATAAATATAAGGATGTTGCAATTTTGTTTGCATAAGCATAAGTGGGGAACATTTAACTGTTCATGAGGTAGATTGCCTGGGGGAAGAAACTGTTTTTGTGCCTTACTGTTCTGGTATTTGTGGCTCTGAGACGCCGGCCAGATGGCAAAAGTTCAAAAATGGGGTGACTTGGATGTGAGGGATCCAGAGTGATTTTCTGAGCCCTTTTCCTCACTCTGGATGTATAAAGTTCTTGAAGGGTGGGCAGGGGACCACCAATAATCCTTTCAGCAGTCCGAACAGTTCTCTGTAGTCTTCTGATGTCCGATTTTGTTGCTGAACCAAACCCAACAGTTATTGAAGTACACAGTACAGACTCAATGACGGCTGAGTAGAACTGTTTCAGCAGCTCCTGTGGCAGGTTAAACTTCCTCAGCTGGCGAAGGAAATACAACCTTTGTTGGGCCTTTTTTACAATGGAGTCAATGTGATTGTCCCACTTCAGGTCCTGAGAGATGGTGGTTCCCAGGAATCTGAATGACTCCACTGCAGTCACAGTGCTGTTCATGATGGTGAGTGGAGAAAGTGCAGGTGGGTTTCTCCTAAAGTCCACGATCATCTCCACTGTTTTGAGCGTGTTCAGCTCCAGGTTGTTAAGACTGCACCAGACAGCCAGCTGCTCAACCTCTTGTCTGTAAGCAGACTCATCACCGTCCTGGATGAGGCCGATGACTGTAGTGTCATCTGCAAACTTCAGGAGCTTGACAGAGGGGTCTTTAGAGGTGCAGTCGTTGGTGTAAAGGGAGAAGAGCAGAGGGGAGAGAACACATCCCTGAGGGGCGCCAGTGTTGCTGGAGCAGCTGTTTGATGTGAATTTCCCCAGTCTCACTAACTGTTGCCTGTCTGTCAGAAAGCTGGTGATCCACCGACAGATTGAGCTAGGAACAGAGAGCTGGGTCAGTTTGGTCTGGAGGGTTGTTGGGATGATGGTGTTGAAAGCTGAACTAAAGTCCACAAACAGGATCCTCACATAAGTCCCTGTTTTGTCCAGATGTTGCAGGATGAAGTGCAATCCCATGTTGATTGCATCATCCACAGACCTGTTTGCTCGGTAAGCAAACTGCAGGGGGTCCAGTAAGGGTCCAGTGATGTCCTTCAGATAACCCAGAACCAGTTTTTCAAACGACATCATGACGACAGACGTTAGAGCCACAGGTCTGTAGTCGTTAAGTTCTGCTATCTTGGGTTTCTTTGGGATGGGGATGATGGTGGAGCGTTTGAAGCAGGAAGGTACTTCACACAACTCCAGGGATCTGTTGAAGATCTGTGAAAAGATGGGGGCAAGCTGGTCAGCACAGATTTTCAGACAGGCTGGTGTAACGCCATCTGTGCCTGGTGCTTTTCTTCTTTTGTTCTTCTTGAAGACCTGGCGCACATCATCTTCACAGATTTGAAGAGCAGGAGGTGTGGAACGGGGGATTGCAGGAGGTGTTAATGGTTGTGTAGGGAGATGGTCAGAATGGGTGATGGGGGTTTCAAATCTGCAATAAAACTCATTCAGGTCGTTAGCAAGCCGTTGATTAGCCTCAGTGCAAGGGGATGGTGTCTTGTAGTTTGTGATGGCCCTCAGTCCTCTCCAAACTGAAGTTGAGTCGTTGGAAGAAAACTGGTCTTCCAACTTTTTAGCGTAGGTCTTTTTAGCCGCTCTGATCTCTTTGTTCAGTGTGTTCCTGGCCTGATTGTACAAGACCCTGTCCCCATTTCTGTAGGCATCCTCTTTGGCCTGACGAAGATGTCTGAGTTTTACTGTAAACCATGGCTTATCGTTGTTGAATGTTAAACAAGTCCTGGTAGGAATGCAAACATCCTCACAGAAACTAATATAGGATGTTATGGTCTCTGTGAGTTTGTCCAGATCGGTGGTAGCAGCTTCAAAAACACTCCAATCAGTGAGGTCAAAACAAGATTGTAAATCCTGCTCTGTTTCGCTGGTCCATCTCTTCACAGTCCTTACTACAGGTTTAGCAGATTTAAGTTTCTGTTTGTAGGATGGTATAAGATGAATCAGACAGTGATCAGAATTTCCCAAAGCTGCTCGTGGAACAGAGTGATATGCGTCCTTTATTGTAGTGTAGCAGTGATCCAATATATTACTGTCTCTGGTGGGACATGTAACATGCTGTCTGTATTTTGGCAGTTCACGGGAAAGATTGGCTTTATTAAAGTCCCCGAGAATGATTAAAACAGAGTCCGGGTGTTGTTGTTCTGTCTCTGTGATCTGATCAGCGAGTTTCTGTAAAGCTGAGCTCACGTGCGCTTGCGGAGGAATGTAAACACTCACCAGAATGAACGAATGAAACTCCCGCGGCGAATAGAACGGCTTGCAGTTGACAAACTGCATTTCTAGATCAGGACAGCACATCTTCTTTAACACAGTTACATCTCTACACCACCGCTCATTGATGTAAAAGCATGTCCCGCCGCCGCAAAAAATACGATAATACTATAATATAACTACTTTAATTAATAATAACAATAT
This sequence comes from Carassius auratus, assembly GCF_003368295.1. Classification (NCBI taxonomy): domain Eukaryota; kingdom Metazoa; phylum Chordata; class Actinopteri; order Cypriniformes; family Cyprinidae; genus Carassius; species Carassius auratus. The sequence goes on from NC_039251.1 coordinate 2,410,150, forward strand.
ACTATAACTAATATAACCTGATATAATCTAATAATATACAGCCCTAACACATATATGACACAATAACGATGACGACACAACTATCTAACTCTAACTCTGACTCGCTGACTCTACTACAACTGATTCATCTACTCCTGACAACACCCACAAGGTGGCGTGAGATTCGAACCCCCTTTATCCGGAACCGACACTCAGACCGAACCGATGACGTGTCCACACAAACCGAGGCCTCGTTTGTCATCAGTCACGTGATTTCCATGTTAACAACACAAGCCTCGAATCGAGGCTTCATCTGGCACGCCCCTTTTTTCTCGACACAAGCTCCGACGCCTCGGTTCAAATGTCACATCACTAGTTTCAGTGTAAGATGTTATGTTATAAAATATTTATCTCACACAAAAATATGAAATGTTATTTTTAAATGAAAAAAATGTTTTGATTAAGATGTATATCATTAAATGCTTATCATTAAAAGCTTAACGGACACATGTTTGTACACCCCTGTTCCCATTAAACTCACATCATGTTTTATTAACAATTCTTGTTCATTTTAAACAACCTTTATAAATCATAATAATTTTATCTGAAGGTACAAAGTCAATCACAAAAAAAGTCTGTGTATTTGAGCTGACATATCTAATAGAGTCAGGTAGTGTATGATGGTCACAGTTTTTCAGCTTCAGACTATGATTCATTCAGTCGGAGGAGATCAAACACGTTTGATATTTTCAGCAGATTTTAAAACACATTGTTTTCATTCGCCACGTGTCTCCTAGCAACAATGCGCACATTTCTGTGTGAGTTTGCTGTGATGGGAAGGAATGTAAAGTCTGTTAGTGTGTGATCCTCAGTCGTGTTGTGTGTGTGATGTCCAGTTTACTCTGTGACTGTACACAGTCTGTAATCTTATGATGTCTGGTGTTTACAAATCTGTTCAGATTTTAAAAGTCATGTAGTGATTTCCAGCCTTTAGTTGTTTTTTCCTGGACAGATACGACGTTTCCTTCTTTGTACAGACAACATGCTGCTTTCATCTCTGGACATAAAATATAGGCTACGTTCACACTGCAGGGCTTAATGCTCAATTCCGATTGTTTTTTTTTTAAATCGATTTTTTTGCAAGGCCGTTCACATTTCCAATTAAATGCAACCTTTTGTGATCTCCTGTGTGAACATGAAATGACCCAGAAGTGACCCGCATGCACAGAAGAATACTCAACAGTCAACGATGTCAGTAGAGCACATTCACTAAAACCAGAATATATATATATATATATATATATATATATATATATTAGGGGTATGCACATGCACGGATAGTCAAAGCTAACGTTAAACATGGATGTCAACAATAGTGTAGACAACAGCGGAGCTCTTTTAGCAATATTAAAGTAGAGCTGAAACAACGAATCGATTTAATCGATTAAAATCGATTATTAAAATAGTAATTAACTAATTTAGTCATCGATTCGTCGCTAAATAACTTTTATTTGCCATAAGCGGCTCATTTCGTGCATACTTCAAATCTGCGGTGACCAAAGTGTGGCAGTAATGAGCCACAGGAGGTTTTACTCAGCCAGTACAACAGGAGAAGTAGCAAATAGCCAATAGCTGGCCTCGTTTTATGTCACGTGCTTCCCGAACAGCATCTCTGCAGCATTCAGCGGGATGTGGGATAGTGATAGGAAGTTTGATTCTTTTCCGCGAACCGGTTCTTTCGGACGGTTCAATTCAATAAACCGGATGAAAAAAAACGGTTCAGCGGTTCTTTTACGCTCGACGTAATGACGTCATTGGCGATGACGTAATGGCATCACGTCTATCAAACATTCAAATATATAAAGTCAGTAATCATAACTTTAGTCAGTTAAAAACCTCATAATCATTAAGAGTTTACATTTGAATTTTGCAACAACACCCAAATAGAGTAACAGCAATAATGTGCATATGAGGATTTAAGTCTTGAAGATATAAAGTAAATAAATTAGGTGTCATCAGCGCAGAAACCATGATCCACTTACTAAACATAATCCATTGCGATGTATTTGTTATTAAATGAACTTAGGTTTCACCAGATTGCCCTTCATCCAAGCCCTTGAAATACCCGCGCTCATAACATTACTAGTACAGAATCAGAATCAATCACCAAAAGAATCCCTTCGGTTCAGACATGCTGTGAGTCATTTGGCTTCGCGCTGAATCGCGCATGCGCAGTATCATCAGTTCATCGGTTCTCAATTCGGACGCGTCCGACAGAAACGATTCTCGGTTGAGTGTACTGGTGATCCGAAAACCGAAGCAACCGGTTCTTGACTCGAGAACGAGAACTGCTCCAGCAGTGGGCGTGTTCGTTCATTATCTGGCTCGGCTCGGTGTTCATCTTCAGTTCGGTCTTCCCAGCAGTTCAGTCAGTGTACTGTTTGAGTAAATGAATTACTCCGGGATATTGGTTTATTCTGACTCAGAGGGAGTGTCAGCCACGTTAAAAAAGTTAACAGCTTAAGTCATTTGTGGATTAATGCTTATTGGAGACGTGAACCGTTTCAAACGATTCAGTTCGATTTGGTGAACTGGTTCAACCGGTTCACTAAGAAGAACCGGTTAAATTGAACGATTCATTCACGAATCGGCCATCACTAATGTGGGAGTACTTTACTTTGAGCCTTCAAAATGAAGAGTAACATGTAAACTCTGCACTACTGAACTGTTTAAGGGGCCGTTCACATATCGCGTCTTTTGCGTGCTCAAGTTCATTATTTCCAATGTAGGCGCGGGGTATGCGCGCTCATAATGGAAGCGACATGGTCGCGACACGCCTGTTTTTCCAGGCGCGTCCGCACCGCATCGAGTTAAAACATTTCAACTTTTCAGAGAGCCGCAAGCGATCCGCGGGTCATGTCACAAGAACTAACCAATCAGCTTCATCCTTTCCCGTAACAATGTTGAAAGCTCAGCCATGATGAAGGAACAGCTGTTCATAGCTGTATATGGATTGCCATTTTGAAAACGATTTTTTTGCACTTTTTTCGAAGGATTGTTTACAATTTCACAGCATAAGCTATAAAGCTGTTTCCCAGTAAATAATAAAATACAATGCACTGCAATTTTATTCGGTTTTATTCTTATTCTTCGTGAAAATATTTTCTGAAAGATTCCTTAAGCTTTGTTCGGGATGTTAAACCATGCCCTTAGGCAGGGGGGTTTCGGGTGGTTCGAACGAACCCCCCCTCACTGCCAAAGGTCCAGAATTTCAGTCGTTTTTTTTTTTTCATGTGATTATTGTCATCATTGTTTTAATCAATGCTTATGAGATATATGGTTGCTGTTTCAAATAAATATGATTATTGTTGCTGGGAGTACGTGTACGTGTGTGTGCCACGCATGCAGTTCAGAGAGAGTTCGAGAGTTCTTCTCGCAAAACACTTTTCAAAGCAACGGTGAAGAAGCATCGCCTCTGAATGATGGGGGGGGGGGGTATTTTTATTAAAAGGTTTTCTATATTTTATCCACTCAATAGTCTACAATATAATAGCCATATACACGTAGCGTAATTATAATAATAAAACATAGTGGGAAATTCAGTGATATTGGCTGTGCAATATCGACTTTTGTGATTGGACAAGACCGGCAGACTGGAGCCAATGGAAATGCTTCTCCTTCCTTGCGCGTCTTATTCCTCTGAGAACTTCAAAGCAGACCACTTGAGGTAAATTATCTGGAATGATTAATTGATTTACGATGCTTGCCAACTCTCATAAACTCTCATAAACAGGAATGAACAATGTTGAAAGATACATTACTTACCAAAATGTATATTCCTCCTCATATCGATCAATCAGTTTTTTTCAGTGCGCAAAGAGGTCAATAAAATTGCTGGAGAACAATTATGTCACATAACATTTACCTCAGGAAAGCCATTTAATTACCTTATATGTAGCACGTTAGTTGGCTAGAAAAAGAGTTATAGAGAATATTTAGCTAATTATGTGTAGGCCTACTATATTACATATTTATTATATTTATACAGTTGTTGTTATAATAATAAAATGCTATATATTTCATTTGATTTATATGTAACCTAAAAATTACTACCAGCTGATAGGACTGATTAGGTGAGTTTATTTTTGTCTTGAGAAAAATGAATGCCTATATCTTGTGTAGCCTACCTAATATTTATCCAAATGAGTCAATAATGATTCAAATCACAAGCACTGAACTGAAATCATAAAATTTGTCAAGCACAAAAAACGTGGCTAACCAGAAATTGTACCATGTAAACAATATAACAATTAAACATGTTGTTACTAAACCTAGTTACTAAAATGTTCAGATTTTTTTTTTTACACCAATCTATCTGAAGTTGGATGTACATACATCTAATGAATGAAATTGGAGTGTGTAATCAATGACAAAGCTTCAAAAAAGGTGTTTTGACTGTTTTTATGTCAGGCGATACAACCAAATAGTGAGTATGGGGCGAAAAGAAATGATGAGAAAAAGTATTATTAATATTTCAGTAAAGTTCATTAAATCTATTCTGTTGTTAGTGTGGTCTTTAAACTTATGAACAGTGTATGGACTGACAAAGGTGTTACATGAGGAAGCAATTTGACAACAATGCAGTAAATATTTTAGGTGCATCAAAAAGCGTGCTCTTTAAGATACCAGCAGATAAATTAATCTAGCACAAATTAGTGCATAAAACGTCACCAAAATGAAGTATTTGAACCTCATAATTAAATGCAAAAGGTGGAGAAAAACTGCAAAAAGGTCCACTTTTTGAAAAAAAGAACCCCCCCCCCCTTTCAATAGGCTGGCTACGAACCTGTAAACTACTTTAGGAGCTCTAAGGACCGCCATGGTGAAAACATCATTTGAAATCTCCTTGTGAAATTTGCTAGAGTATGGGTCAGTGTTTTGATTGCAGAAGAGTTCGACAAAGGATTACTAACACATAATAAAACAACTCCAGGTATATTTTTGATGAGGATATGACAATGCAAAATGGTTAAAATCTCTTAAAAAAATTTATGCTGAATGATGACAGATGACAGATTAATCGATTTTCGAAATAATCGTTAGTTGCAGCCCTATATTAAAGTTATTTTCCCAACGGAGCCAGCACAATTACAATCTTCTCGTTTTAAGAAGAAATTTAAAAAGAAGGAGGAGAGCAATGTTTTTGGCCATGGCGTTTTGTGGAGCAGTGTTAGCAACGTCGGTACAGAGAAACGTGTGGGTGCGGAGTCGCAGCCAGGAGTGGTGGGATACTGATGTGAGTGGCTTCACTAATACAGAATTCATCAGTAACTTTCGAATGACCAGATCCACCTTCGATTATGTTTGTGAGCGCCTTCGATTAACTCTGTCACGGGAAGAGACATGTCTGCGGCGGCCCATAACAGTGCAGAAACGCGTTGGAGTTGGAGTGTATTAGCTAGCAACAGCTGCGTGCTATCGTACGATAGCTAACTTGTCCGCATCGTCCGCCATGGTTGTTGTTTATCTTCTCGTTCCCGCCTACTTCAACGTAGTAATTGGCGCAGTAATATCTTCACTTGTGAAAAATCCTCTCACCGGCCCCCGCTCCCTCTAGTGAAGATATTACTGCGCCAAGACGAAGTGCTTACAAGCACTTACCACGGCATTCCGCCACACAATATAGTTATCCATTTTACACGCTTAGAAAAGTGCAACGTTTTGTTTTGTGTTACCGTCCTAGGTCGAGTAACACTACGCGAGTAACTGTATTTAAATAGGGAAAACGTGGAGGTGTTTGGTAGCTTCTCTGCTTGGCCCATATTGAATGAATGGGTTAAGCTAGGTGCTTTCAAAGTATCACCGCGCGCCAAAGCGATTGAGTGCACGCACTGAGACGAGAGAGGTATGTATCAACTCGTCTTAGGTAAGGGAAAAACATAGTTTAATATGAAAACACGGTGGAGTATCCCTTTAAATTAAAACGTTTTAATGTCAAAAGGTCAAATGTCAAAGTTTTAGTTCGATGCATATAGCAAAGAATAGCTTGATGTTAAAAAGAGTTAAGTGCAGTAAGTTGCAGAAAACATCTCTTTGCCGTCTCGTCTTGCTGTCTAACTCACACCTGAAGCGTGCACCAAAGCAGCATCTTGCACAGTGTCTCTTCAGTTCTGCTGCACACATGCAAAGCGCGTGCATGCACACAGAGACGCGAGGACGTAAAAGTTACTTTATGAGGGGCTGTACAATCTATGATTCATTCTGGCACTCTCACACGTGTAAATTCTCCTTTCACATACATACATGTCTACTCTCTCTCTAACACACACACACACACACACACACACACACTCCTTTCACATATATACATGTCTACTCTCTCTCTCTCACACACACACACACACACACACTCCTTTCACATACATGCATGTCTACTCTCTCTCTCACACACACACACACACACACACTCCTTTCACATACATGCATGTCTACTCTCTCTCTCTCTCACACACACACACACACACACTCCTTTCACATACATGCATGTCTACTCTCACCCACTTACATTCTCCTTTCATTTACATACATTTTTTGCTTTCATTTTTTTTTTTTACATTTAAAAAGAATGAAGAATATATATATATATATATATATATATATATATATATATATATATATATATATATATGTATATATATATATATATATGTGTGTGTGTGTGTATGTTTATATATATATATATTAAGGCTGTGAATCTTTGGCAAGGCAGCGATTCAATTCGATTACGATTCATAGGTTTTCGATTCGATTCAAGAACGATTTTTGCAAATTTAGAACGATTCAATTCGATTCACAATTAAATTTGATTCGATT
>NC_039251.1:2427001-2429501 GCF_003368295.1 Carassius auratus
AATCTAATAATATACAGCCCTAACACATATATGACACAATAACGATGACGACACAACTATCTAACTCTAACTCTGACTCTACTACAACTGATTCATCTACTCCTGACAACACCCACAAGGTGGCGTGAGTTTCGAACCCCCTTTATCCGGAACCGACACTCAGACCGAACCGATGACGTGTCCACACAAACCGAGGCCTCGTTTGTCATCAGTCACGTGATTTCCATGTTAACAACACAAGCCTCGAATCGAGGCTTCATCTGGCACGCCCCTTTTTTCTCGACACAAGCTCCGACGCCTCGGTTCAAATGTCACATCACTAGTTTCAGTGTAAGATGTTATGTTATAAAATATTTATCTCACACAAAAATATGAAATGTTATTTTAAATGAAAAAAATGTTTTGATTAAGATGTATATCATTAAATGCTAAAAAAGTCCGGCTGAGCATAACGGACACATGTTTGTACACCTCTGTTCCCATTAAACTCACATCATGTTTTATTAACAATTCTTGTTCATTTTAAACAACCTTTATAAATAATAATAATTTTATCTGAAGGTACAAAGTCAATCACAAAAAAAGTCTGTGTATTTGAGCTGACATATCTAATAGAGTCAGGTAGTGTATGATGGTCACAGTTTTTCAGCTTCAGACTATGATTCATTCAGTCGGAGGAGATCAAACACGTTTGATATTTTCAGCAGATTTTAAAACACATTGTTTTCATTCGCCACGTGTCTCCTAGCAACAATGCGCACATTTCTGTGTGAGTTTGCTGTGATGGGAAGGAATGTAAAGTCTGTTAGTGTGTGATCCTCAGTCGTGTTGTGTGTGTGATGTCCAGTTTACTCTGTGACTGTACACAGTCTGTAATCTTATGATGTCTGGTGTTTACAAATCTGTTCAGATTTTAAAAGTCATGTAGTGATTTCCAGCCTTCAGTCGTTTTTTCCTGGACAGATACGACGTTTCCTTCTTTGTACAGACAACATGCTGCTTTCATCTCTGGACATAAAACATAGGCTACGTTCACACTGCAGGGCTTAATGCTCAATTCCGATTGTTTGAAAAAAATTAGATTTTTTTGCAAGGCCGTTCACATTTCCAATTAAATGCAACCTTTTGTGATCTCCTGTGTGAACATGAAATGACCCAGAAGTGACCCGCATGCACAGAAGAATACTCAACAGTCCACGATGTCAGTAGAGCACATAAAACCAGAATATATATATATTGTCACGGGGTGAAGAAAAGCCCCGGAGGGTGGATTTATTAACACAGTGATTCCTGGTGAAAGGTGCTGCTCCGCTTTCTGGTGGCTGGTGCTTCCCGTGTGCTCTTCGTGCTTTTCTGTGCCAGTTAAGGTGAAAGTGGGTGTCCAAACGTGCTCCAATGTGGCTGGGCTGTCGGTCACTCGCTGCTTTCTGAAAAAGGAAGAGAGAGGGGTTAGACCAGCGTTGCATTCGGTTCAAGAAGCCCTTCTGAGTGTAACATGTGCTCCTTTTAAATGTGCTGGCTGATGGGGAGCAGCTGTGACCTATCAGCCGGTGACGATGACGTGCAGGTGTTTTGCTTTGGTTTCCAGGGCGACGCTGATTCCTCTGGGAGTGCTCGTCACAATATATATATATATATATATATTAGGGGTATGCACGGATAGTCAAAGCTAACGTTAAACATGGATGTCAACAACAGTGTAGTCAACAGAAAGAGCTCTTTTTGCAATATTGGAGCCAGCACAATTACAATCTTCTCGTTTTAAGAAGAAATTTAAAAAGGAGGAGGAGAGCAATGTTTTTGGCCATGTGGTTTTGTGGAGCAGTGTTAGCAACGTCGGTACAGAGAAATGTGTGGGTGCGGAGTCGCAGCCAGGAGTGGTGAGATATTGATGTGAGTGGCTTCACTAATACAGAATTCATCAGTAACTTTCGAATGACCAGATCCACCTTCGATTATGTTTGTGAGCGCCTTCGATTAACTCTGTCACGGGAAGAGACATGTCTGCGGCGGCCCATAACAGTGCAGAAACGCGTTGGAGTTGGAGTGTATTAGCTAGCAACAGCTGCGTGCTATCGTACGATAGCTAACTTGTCCGCATCGTCCGCCATGGTTGTTGTTTATCTTCTCGTTCCCGCCTACTTCAACGCAGAATTATGACGTTTGTAGCGTATCAATGACGTACAGGTCAGATACATGTGGCCTGGCCGTTCAGATGGAGGTCGCATTTCAAAAGATCGGATACGTATCGGATTCAGGACCACATACCCAAGTGGCCTGGGTCACATTTGAAAAGATCGGATACTTCCAGATTCAATGTCATCTATTCTGCTTGTCCCAGTTATTAAGGACAAAGCTGGAAAAGTTGGCTTCCTGGATAATTATAGACCGATAGCATTGGCCAGTATTTTATCCAAGGTAATGGAAAGAATCCTCCTTGATAGAGTGAGTGGGTATATCTCTTCCCTGGATAATCAGTTTGGATTTAAGCCAAACCATG